>NW_015249634.1:0-521 GCF_001447785.1 Gekko japonicus | reverse complement strand
CTCCCAGATCCTAATCATTACACCACGCTGGCACCACAATGTTGTCATTGGAGACCATGCTGTGCATCATGTTGTTACGAACAAAAATGCTCCCTTTTCTGAAACGTAAAGGGGGGAGCTATTTCTGCCTCTAAGGAAAAGGGTGCTGCTGAGCTACTGCTCAGGATGCAGACAGTAACTGATAAAAATCCCACCAAGACGATAATAAACTCAGCCGTGCATGGAAAACACACCTTTCTTCCTGTTGTCGTTTAACAGAGCACAGGGCAGTTCTAGGAAGGTCTCTTTGGAGGTGTTCACAGTTCCTGGGGATCAAAGCCTCTCTTGAGGTGTGTGCCGCCAGATCAGTGGGACTGGTAGCAAGGGGGAAGTGACTTTGGCCTCTGCCACCGGTCAGAGCACCAAGGGCCACTAGCTAGTTGCAGTGGGGCCCAGCAAGAACACCAGCAAGGAAGAATTAGCCTGGCCCCCGTTAAATGTGACTGCTCGGCTGCTTCTGCATGGTGAGGATTCTGTGCGTT
>NW_015249633.1:0-521 GCF_001447785.1 Gekko japonicus | reverse complement strand
AAGCTGCTTTGGGTCCCCACTGGGGGAAAGGTGGGATATAAATAAGGTTAAAAAACAAAAAAGCATACAGAAAATACTGGGAGAAATAACCATGCTAGTAAATGTAACACGTAACTCCACCCTAAAGCTACAACCCTATGCATACTTATCCGGGAGGAAGCCACAGTGGACTCGGTAAGTAGGGCTTACTTCTGAGTAAGCAGAAACTGGATCACAACAAAGTCCAGTGGTCGGTCTTGCTGCTCTGGTCCGCCTCGACAAAAAAGATGCGTTCAGGCTGGCCTTCGTCTTGGCATGGGAGTTTTCTACACGCAAGGAAGGTTTTGTTGTTTTGTTTTAAAGTGGGAGAGCATTCAAACACCTGCAGCTGAAGAGGTACTCTCCAGGGAAAGCTTTGCCCCTGGATTCCATAGCCTGTTTTGAACCTGGAAGAAGATTGTGACATTTTATGATTTATTTTTTCCAAAGGGCAAATTGTCTCAGTGCTGGTTTTCCATAAGCTTTGTGTTCAAGTCCAGGGG
>NW_015249632.1:0-521 GCF_001447785.1 Gekko japonicus | reverse complement strand
GAAGTCCTCATTGAATTCTACCAGGCTGGCCTGAGTACCATGATTCTCGAGAAAGCCCTGGCCCAGGGTTACCCCCCCCACTTTGGTGGGGTGGAACCAGGTGGTGTGTGAGGCTGAGAACTGTCACAACCTGGTTAAGCTTTACCGCCAAAGAGCCCCTACCAGAGGTGGGGGAGCAAACCGTGGTGCGCGAGGTCATGGATTCCCCATGCAAGGGGGGGATTGGGAGGAGCGTTTCAAGAAATGTCTGTGCCTGAGGTGTGGGCTGCCAGGGCACTACGCCGCTGAGTGTACCTGGTCCAGGAAAGACGAACAGGACCGATGGATCCACGGAGCTGCCCGCGATTTCTGTGAGGACAGCAGAGAAGAGTTTCGCGACAAGAAGGTAAAGGCGGGCCCCAAGAGAGCTAAGTCCCAGAGAGCCCTGCAGACAGCGGAGTTCCTGTCCTCCAGCACCCCTTCGTCCAGCGAGGGTGACGAGCCTCAGGCACAGGGAAACGTCCGGGACCTGTTGTGAAAGG
>NW_015249631.1:0-521 GCF_001447785.1 Gekko japonicus | reverse complement strand
ACCTTGGAGCGCCGAAGCCTTTGCAGCCTCTCTCGTCCCGTTTTAAGACGGAGATGAGATCGGAAGGGTTACGGAGAAGGCCTAACACTGTTGCTTCTTCCCACTCTGTAAAGGCAGAGTTGCGTGTTAGTCATGAGGATAAAAGAGGAAACAAAAGCTCTGTGCAATGATGTTGTGTCGAAGTCCGTTAAAGATCCCGGCTGCTCAAGATGGACTCGTGGTCTGACTTGGTTTGTCGCATCTACTTGGATCGTTGATATTCAGAGTATTGCCTCCATACTTCCCTTTCTACACCACGGAGGACTGTGGACCCAAACAGAACGTCATGTCCCACCCTAATGGAACTCTTGAGGGATTCTCCTCATTCATCTTGGTGGGTCTGCCTGGTATGGAAGCGGCCCAGTTCTGGCTGGCCTTCCCCTCGTGGGCCATGTACGTGGTGGCCGTCGTGGACAACAGTGCCGTGATGTTCGTTGTTAAAACAGAGCCAGGCCTCCATGTCCCCATGTACTTCTTCCTCT
>NW_015249630.1:0-521 GCF_001447785.1 Gekko japonicus | reverse complement strand
CTTCCATTTGGGCCATGGAATACTGATGTTCAAAGTCTGCTGGCAGAGAAGGGTTCTGTTTATTTCAGGGGAAAGGCTGAGGTTAAGTGGTAAGTTGCACACAAGAGGTCCCAGTCAGTTCAGTCACTGGCCTGTCCACTTACAGGGATCACAGGTAACAATTGTTGGGGAAAATCTTCTCTGCCTGAAACTCAGAACAGTATCTGCCAGTGCAAGTAGTGAGCTGGAGCTTGAGTAATTGGACTAACAGTGTGACCTGGCGTAACCACAACTATGGCTTTCCTGGCCCCTTCCTTCCACTAGGGGATGCCTGCATCATCCAGGCAAAGCAAGATCAGCCTGCTGTGCTGCAGCTACTGGATTGGTTTCCCCTCCAGCCTGGACCCCACAACTCTGGATCTGTACTATTCTTCTCTCCAGGAACGTTCTCTTGATTCTTGAATGGATTCTTCTTGCTCCTTCTCTTTCTCCTTACCCTCCTTCCAACTTTGTCTCCACCTTTTTGTCTCTCTGTTCATCCC
>NW_015249629.1:0-521 GCF_001447785.1 Gekko japonicus | reverse complement strand
AGTATAAGGCAGCTTCATGTGTGTTCACCCCTCCCAGAATCCTTTTCAGAAGGAAATCCCCCCCCCCAATGCTCGCCCACGGAGGACATTTGGGTTCTCACCTTCACCGGAGGGGTCGTTCCGGTTGTGGAGTGCCGCCGGATCTGGCAGCCGTTCTGATTAGGTCTCTGCTGCTTGCTGTTGAGCTGGGGTTTCTTGACCGTGCCCCCGTGGTCATTTCTCACCGACTCCACTTTCTCTGCGGTGGTTTTGCTTAACAGCTTATTTAAAAAGAAGCGCATGCGGAAATGCGTTAGGGATTCCGGCATCTCACACTGGGCAAGAGAAATCTGAAATATACCAGAGAGGCAGGCCGGGTCTCTCGCTATAGCGGGAAACCTCACGCTGCCTACCACCCAATCCCCAATGCCAGCAAGTCTAAAATGGGGGGGGGGAATGAGTGGTGGGGGTGGCATTCCAGTGTACAATGTCTCTTCCGGTGAAAACCGGAAGGGGTGATGCTCTAGGGCGGGGGTGGCCAA
>NW_015249628.1:0-521 GCF_001447785.1 Gekko japonicus | reverse complement strand
GTTTGATACTTCTGGATAAGCCTTCAAGAGTTGGTGAACACAGTCACCCTCTTATATATGCCCTTGGTCCCAGAACTTGTTTATTTCCCATGAGCAAAACCCATGATTTTGTACTCAGTAGCCCTGTTTACATGTTAAGGTGAATGCATGTACAACCTGTTCATCTGTTACTAAGAAAAAGACAACACATGCTTACTTTATGAATGAACCTGGGGACTAGTACCTGGAAAAATGTGCAGGTTCAGTCACATGTACAGCTGTATATGTATTGAATATAACATGAGAATTACCCAATTCATGTATAAAGAAAAAAATGTACACTTGACACAAATTGTACATGTGTTTCTCATTGCTTATGAACAGGGCTACTCTGAACTTCCTCCATGCGGACTGAGAACTCAAAAAATCCGTAATCAGATTTTCTGTGTCTTTTTAAAAAGCAGTTGAAAGCATTCCCAGTTCTGATCAGGACCTGGGAGGAGGGTGTTTAACCCTATGCAGTTTCTTAATACAAACCCTGC
>NW_015249627.1:0-521 GCF_001447785.1 Gekko japonicus | reverse complement strand
CTCACCAATCTTCACCCTTTTCTCAACACGCCAAAAAGACAGTTAAGGGTTTGGCTGATGCTGCTGAGCCCCAAGAATGTTCCCGATGAAACGCATCCTACCATGGAGTGAATGCTTGGCTGTTACTGGAATGGCCCTCCATCAACGCATAATGGCTCAAGGCGCTCACCAATTTGCCCTGTCTGGAGCAACCCTCCCTGCTCTTGCCATCCCTAGTTGTAGCCTGAAGAGTCACACGACCAGGCCTACTTACTTTCTAAGGCAACATAAAGCAGGCGAAAACAGTTCTCCCAAAGCCAATCATAGGATACCCCAAAGAGCCTCTTTTGTTTCGTCTGGGGTTCCCTCTCAGTGAGCCCTCCTTTCTGCCCTATATTTTAATTGATGTTTTATGTTTTTGTATGCAGAATGTTTTTCATGAAGACTCAATGATTTTCAATATGTGGTTTTTTAATTATGTATGCTTTCAGTCTGTTAGCCACCTTGGTGGCCCTAAGGAGGACAGCCCCATAGTGATTAGC
>NW_015249626.1:0-521 GCF_001447785.1 Gekko japonicus | reverse complement strand
CACTTCTTAAATCAGCCAAAATAAACTGACAAACCAATCCATCCAATATGCAGGGAGATGACATTGCAAGTGTACAAATGATAGATTATACTCTAAAAACAGGAATCTGCATGCTGCTCCCACCTCCCTCCATGCTACAATTTCATTCACTTACGTCCTCCTCTTCCTTTATCAAGTACAGGAATCTGAGACTGTATTGGAGCAGATTCGGCTGCTTTCCTTTTGTGCGTCTTAGTAACTTTATCAACATCAGGCTGTTTTCTAGTCATCTCTTCCATGAACATCTACAATTAAATGTTGGTTGCCTTGATGAACAATGTGCAAGAATAATTTGCAACATATATAGTTGAACCAGAGGTTCACCAGAGGTTTGGGAGATCCTTCATGCACACATAAGAACTCCTGCTTCCCAAACATTATTTTTTCTACCTGCCAGAAGACCTATGCTAGATTTACTGGGGGTTTTTTATCCCATCTTCCCTCCAAGGAACTTGAAGTGGCATACATGGTCCACCAATCCT
>NW_015249625.1:0-521 GCF_001447785.1 Gekko japonicus | reverse complement strand
AAAGCAAAGTATAAAAACCAAGTAGTAGTCGTCGTCATCATCGTCTTCTTCCTCCTCCTCCTCCTCTCAGGGGCTGAGGACTGGGACCAAGGACAGAGGTTTACTCACTGCAGGCAAGCAATGGCAAGCCTAAGGCACAGAGAGCAGAGCTTGGGAGTTCTTAACTAGAGGGGTGGGTAGTACTTTGAATCATTCCTGGGTTCTCTCAGTTCCTCCTCCAGAATGCCTTTGAAGCCGGCAGGCATCTTTCTGTTCTCTATGCCGACACTTTCGCCCGGCCTTTATCAGTGTTCTGGAAAACCACACCGGCACTCAGTGCTTCACTTTGTCCATCTTGGGAACGATAAGCCCGGAGTGGCCCTTTATCTTCACAGCTCGTTTAAGAGGATATTTTCAAAGTGAGCTGGAGCAAGATCTGCTTCTTGTATTTGCGAACCGGACAAGACGGCCTTCGTGGTTACATTTCCCTTTCGGTGTGACCTGATCTGTAGCCGTCTTTGACAACTGGCCTTATTAAGAAT
>NW_015249624.1:0-521 GCF_001447785.1 Gekko japonicus | reverse complement strand
ACTCTATGGTTCTATGATTCTAACCCAGAGCTATAGCTGCTCTTTTCCCCTAGACTTTTGATGCAGACTCTTCCCCTGGCATCCTTTAACAGGGTTCCTCTTGCCTTTGGATGGCCCAGGTAGACAAGCATGAGACAGAGCGGTTGAATACAAAAAGAAGCAAAGTTTGAAGAACACGACTCTCTCTTTCTCTCTTTTTTTAAATATAAAGTGCCTGACTTCCCAGCTTAGATTTTGGACTATCTCAGCTCAATCAAGACAGCTCCCGGGAGCAGAGAAGGCAGCAGGCAGCATCCCTGGAGACCCTGGAAGAAGGATTGAGGCATAAACAATGGTATCCTGTGTGACCTAATAATTTCTGTATTACTGAATATAGAGGAGACAACAGCTACATCCTTTAATGTGCCGCGGAGAGAGATCTCAGGAGGGAAACATTACCCGGCTTCAGAGCAAAGACCAGTGCAGTGAAAAAATAGAAATCTGTACCGGGGGAAACACTACAAGAGTAGAACGAAGGCTCT
>NW_015249623.1:0-521 GCF_001447785.1 Gekko japonicus | reverse complement strand
TTTGCACATCAGAGAATATTTTGATGCCACCCACAGGAAGAAAGTGGTACTTCTGATGCTGCTGTCTTTCTCTCTTTGCACACCTAACATCCTATGGGTGAGATGGAAGGCCTGCCCTCTCCCGCAACACTAGATGGAGACTTAGCAGTTAAATCTAGCAAACAGTCAAAATGGTGCGGAGCACGTCAGAGCGATGTAGGAACAACTGCAGGGCAATATTCAAGGCTGTTTCTTATGTGCGCAATAGCAACCATGCTCAATAGCTCTGCTAGGTTTGGCTCTCAAGCTGGTGTATATGACAAGGAAGGGCAGAAAGTGAATCCTGAAATATCTCCCCCCCCCTCAGAATAGGCAAATAAAAATCCATCGTTGAACATAAAGCCATGTCAGGTTTGGCTGTGATTTCCCCCCTTCCTCCTGATATCATGTCTGCTAGAACCTCTGCCTGGTACTAGGACAAGATAATAGTCCAGCAATTTATCTGAAATAATATGAGATGACAGGATTCAGAAGGAGAAAGA
>NW_015249622.1:0-522 GCF_001447785.1 Gekko japonicus | reverse complement strand
CCTGCTGTCCAATTTTTAAAAGGTTTTCATTCACATTTTTATAGCTTTCTTGGGCAAAGAAAAACAGCAGAATTCTGAAGTTTATCACTTGTTCCCAGAGACCTATCAAAAGAGGCAGCATGAGGGGACAGGAAGGGGGAAAGAAGTGATCTAGGTGAACTTTTCTTTCAAGAAAAGAAACTAATATACAGATTGAGAGACAGCTGTGTTATCTTGCCAATAAACAGACGAACAATGAGTACAAAGGTACACAGGATAAAAATAAACCTACCAGTGCATACATTGAGTAAACTCAGTATGACTGGTGGTCAATGTGACTCTACAGTATTGCAGTACTGACATTTCTAGCCCACCAGCTTAAACCAAATTTAATCTTTTCCTTTCCTAATCAGGTGGTGGAACAGGGAAGCATTCTCACAAAAAAATAACTAGCTGACACATGGCAGTGTGGTTTCTGATCCAAGCAGGATTCAGTTCATTCAGCTATGACACTAGTAAGGGAAGATCTTGTCTCACTAACTT
>NW_015249621.1:0-522 GCF_001447785.1 Gekko japonicus | reverse complement strand
ACTGTAACAAATACATCTATTCTTCTGTTCGAGAGAACGGACTGAGTACTGAAGAGACGCTCGAGGGTCTGACTCCTTAGATTCAGTGCGCACGACTAAGTATCTCTTCCTTAGGCATGACTGCTCACATGGCTTTCACCACACCTGCAATACAAAGTGACACACAGCCATATGCTTGGATGATTCACTTAATCTTTGCATCTCAAGCAAACGGGCAGGGGTAGATGATTGCATGAGTCAGCCATCCATACAACTGCAACATGTGTTACATCGCCAGGGTGGTGAGAAACACATGAGCATGATTGTACTCCCCTGACATTGACCACCATTGCAACTGCAGCATGCTAGCTTGGGACCGGATTTATCTTGCACGTGGCACACATGAAGAAGGAACATTTCATGGGGACAAAGCTGACACACCTCTCTCTTGTAACAACAGCAAGTCAGTATGGACCTGAGCTTCCCTGAATCTCAGTCCCTCGTTTAGTCTAGCGGTTAGGAGCGTGGAATCTAATCTGGGAG
>NW_015249620.1:0-521 GCF_001447785.1 Gekko japonicus | reverse complement strand
ATCTTTCAGGTTTGGGTAGGAATTGCGGTTGCCTGTAAGGTTACACAGAAAGCCTTTCTTCACCAGGAGGAGCGGTCGAGGAGCGAACACAACCTGGTGAACATCCAGAAGACACATGAGAGGATGCAGACCGAGAACAAAAGTGAGTCGGGATTCCTTGGGATGTGTCGAGCTGCCTTGTTCACTCAGTGTCTTCCTGGCTGATCTCCCTCAGAGCCCTTTCAAAACCTTTAAGACTCAAATCCTATGATGCTTACCTGAGAATATGTCCCACTGAAATTAGTAGGACTTTCTTCCAGGTAAGCATACGCAAGATCGGACCCAAGAGGGCGAGGGTTGGGGGAGATGGACTGTGAGAGAAACCTCATGGCAAGACTGGTCATGCCTCCTCGTCAGCTTTTCTTTCCCTTCCTCAGTTTCTCCATATTATCGGACCAAGTTACGCGGCCTCTACACAACAGCGAAGGCTGATGCGGAAGCGGAGTGCAAGTGAGTGGCATTTATTCTTTCCAGGTTGAAAT
>NW_015249619.1:0-521 GCF_001447785.1 Gekko japonicus | reverse complement strand
GGATCTCCTGGCTATACTACACACCATGCTATACAATAATAACAATAATAATCCCATATCCAGCATCACATCCAGCACCATTCCCTCCATCACCAGCAGGCTTTTATCTTTTCCCCTTTTGGCAGTAAAACATATATTGTTAGAGTGCCATAACACTGGCGGTATTCTTAGGGCCAGTATAGCAAAACCCAGCAAAAAGTCTGCAGGCACAGTGGATAACAGGTGTGAGAGGAAAGCACTAGACAAAACAGGGACTCACCCGTGTGTGGAAGCAAGCCGAAATCTGCATGAGGTTAACATGGAGGCCCTGCTGGGCTTACCACCAGTGTTGGAAACAGGAGGGGCAATTAGGAGACACAGGACCTCCTTGGTTATGCCTTTCTGGTTGTAGAATGCCCTCCCCATACCCCTCTGCTGGTGCCTTCAAGCAGTGAGGCACCAGTTAGGAAAGTTAGGTGCTCAGGCAGGCACATAACATATTACCTAAATAATCCAAAGAGATATAGCTTTTACAGTATGGA
>NW_015249618.1:0-521 GCF_001447785.1 Gekko japonicus | reverse complement strand
CGTACACTTTCTTTAACATCCATTGGGGCGATGCTGACTGCTGGGTACGAGGGTACTGGGACAACCACAGATCTTAGCACAAATGTGCTAGGTGTGCATTAACGATTTAACCATTTGTATCTCTTTATAGGCCGCCTGTCTAAATATTCTAAATATGTCGTAAAAACAGTAATTGCAGTAGTACAGAACCTAATGAATCTGGCTCCCAGTCTTTTAATAAAATGTGCATTTGACTAGATGAGTCTTCCATCTGTTAACCTCACCAACATACAACCACTTTGCACTGAAGACTTAAACATAGACACCATATATTCTCATTCTACAATGTTTCAACTATCGTCCCTTCCTCTCCAGTTTGATATGTATGATTTGCAATAGGAAATCTTTGCTTTCTGCTACTATAGATATTTCTCTGTTAGTGTATTGGAAATTATATTGTGGTATTTACGGGAAAAATTCAACACACTCTCATATACAACAACCTGAGAAAACACAGCAATACGACATGATTGGGGGGGGGG
>NW_015249617.1:0-522 GCF_001447785.1 Gekko japonicus | reverse complement strand
GTATGTTTCATGTCTGAAAATCAAAATGAACCAAAGAGAACGTATCCCTCTGCCATTTTGTAGGAGAAGAGAGGGCCAAAGGTGGGGCAATGTTTTTATAGACTAAACTGTGCACAGAAGCTTAAAAAATAGATCTGGAGTCCCAGGAAGGGAACATCTAAACATACTGAAGTTTACTGTAGTTGTTTCTCCCAGTGGGTCAAGTCAGGCTTCTTGCCTCGTTTTAATGAAAGACAGACATATCTGTTATTCCAGTGCTCTCAGAATCTTCATCCGTACCCATCGTCCACGCTTGATGTAAGCTGCTTTGTTTAAAAAAGTGTTCTTCTTTATTCAATTTAATATCCATCCAGCTGTTTTAAAATGTGCACTCCATTTCTTGAAACATCGTAAAACTTCCTGGGTGGTCTGGAAAGAGAATGTGACATCACAGTTGCTAGCCAGTCAGTGCTGTGTGCAGACAACTCTGCTGTAAAACCCACCACACCAACCCTCCCATGCCGGATTGAGGACATGGATAGG
>NW_015249616.1:0-521 GCF_001447785.1 Gekko japonicus | reverse complement strand
GCATTGTTTCCATTAGGTGTCACAAAATAGTAAGAACACTTTTGCATTCCTCAGAGCTTTTTGTTGCAAAGTAGAGGGAGATGCCTCCAGATATGACTGTAAAGCCCTGAGTCTACAGTGTGACTGCAGAATCTTAAAATTGAATATAGAATGAATTATAGGCTTATGCTTGCATTCTATGTGTCCATTCCAGATGGTCCTTATTTCATCCATTGTGGAGGTGTTCCTCCATTTCAGAGCATGCTTCCTTGGGTGCCAGTCACTTCCACTTTCAGAAGACTAATAGTTTTTAGAAGCACCCATATGTCTAGTGTGAGAAGAACATGCTCCTCAGAGGAGAACAGCCTCCTCAATGAATAAAGAGAGGTGAACACAGAACAAAGGTATAAGACCCAAGCCTTCATTAGGTTAACAAAGAACAAAGGTATAGGATCCAAGCCTTCATTAGGTTAAAAGGTCCTGAGTGCACTGTTTACATCCCCCTACACTAGAGTTCCCAGGTCTGGTTTGGAAAATACCTG
>NW_015249615.1:0-522 GCF_001447785.1 Gekko japonicus | reverse complement strand
AGTTATCCATACCTGCTGTTGGCAAATGCTGGCACCTCATCCCTCTGGTCTAAACGTTATTAGGTGATGCTTGAGACAGGAGGCCAGAAGCTCCCAAAATGAACAAGTGGTGTTATGTCAGGATGCTTGCTGTGAATAGATGCCTCCTGGCTTTTCAAGTCTGTATAGGTTAAATACCTATACCTAGCTACACCATCAGAACTACACAAAACAGTAAATGTTCGAGTGTTCAGATGGGAAGCAATATATAGGAAGAATTACAGTGCAGTCCTAAACAAATGGCTCATTGAAGTGCACAACTCAGCAGAGCTGCATCTTTGGAAGCCTTCAATCGACTTAGATCTGCAATGCTTTTTAAGATTGCAGTGTTAGTAGCCATCCATTATGCATGGTTGCCAGTGACCCCATCCCTCCCCACAGTACAGACTGACACTCTCATAAGGCTTCTCAGCAGGCTTTGGAGCAGCTATTTCTTCTCTGTCGCTGAGTATCTCCAATATGTGGGGGTGAAGTGATCACCTT
>NW_015249614.1:0-522 GCF_001447785.1 Gekko japonicus | reverse complement strand
ACTACTATGTTAAGCGAGCGACTTAACAACTCCCTTACACTTGGCTTCTCCAGAGTGAATCTGGTCCCAGTCAAAGGACAGGCCTTTATTCACACAGGCCTGTCTCTGGGGTGCGTGTCTTTCCGACCACAGAAGGTGGCGGAAGTCCAGGCTGCACCCTCTTCCTGCTGCCTTTTGCCGTACTAATTCTACTCGATCATTGTAGGTTCCTGCCATAGCTCTGCACATTCCTGCCCTACTTGGTACATAACAGTAGCTATGTCGGGGTGACCTTAGACAGGCATGCTGATGTTCACCCCGTAGTATTTGGAGAGCATCCAACATTTATCCCATGGAGCTGGGAGGCCATCCCAGTAATCCTCACATACAGTTGGGATAACATCCCTGTGATAATGAACCCATCCTAATCTTACACGTGTTGGTGGAAAGTGCTGTAAAGTCACAGCTTATGACTTACGGAGACCCCGGAAGGGTTTTCAAGGCACAGGACATCCCAGAGGTGGTTTACCACTGCCTGCCTCT
>NW_015249613.1:0-522 GCF_001447785.1 Gekko japonicus | reverse complement strand
ATAAATCCAATCTCTTCTTCTTTGCTTCTCTACTGTTAGCATTATGTTAGCATTTGGTCAATAGAATTGGTCCCCATTTGTTTATGACCATGAAATGAATAAAATGGCCATGTACAATAGTTATGAAAAGTGGAACTGTGGTTACGAAAAGTGAAATGACTCATTCCATTCTTTGGGGAAATTATATTACCTGTGAAGCCTATCTGGGAAAAAAATACGTGTTGCAAAGATGGGGCCGGTCACAGGGGAGATGAGAACTGCAGTTTCCTCTTCTGTTGCAAAAGGCCTGACTTGGGTTGTCAAAAGACTTCGGAGGTTTTATTTGAGCCAGTGGAACTGCGGCCTGCCAGTTTTGCATCAAGGATTATCGCAGCTGGCAGAAATCATCCCCCTTCATCTCATTTGCAATAAACCATCATCTCCTGACATCTGGAGGGAACATTTTAATCATTTTACTGACTTCACCTAGAATCCCTGTCTTCTGCAGCTATTCAAAGAGAAGTCTGCCGGGATCACATTTGG
>NW_015249612.1:0-522 GCF_001447785.1 Gekko japonicus | reverse complement strand
GGCCTTATTTAGCATGTGTGAAAGTGGCCAGTGTTTAATTCAGTCATGAGAGCTGCATACCCAATCAACTTATGCATAAGAGACTATTCAACCTGATATTTCTTTTTTAAAACCCCACCAAATTAAATTATATCAGGTACAGCCATTTTTTTAATATCTGCACTTTTAGCACTAAACAAGATTGATATGTTTTTATTTTAGAGTTTAGAGCTTCTACCTATTGTATTGTCACTTTTGTGAAGGAAGTCTTCATTAAGAGCTATTCTTCAAAATGCTGTCTTAAGCTGTCCTTAATCACAGAGAGCACATCTGAAGTGACAGTGATTTAATTTTTCCCCTTATCCTGAGAATAATGGAGATAAGGGAGCTGATTGCCGAGAGATGGTATCTACATGTTCAGATTAGCTGTCCCTTCCTGTAGCTTTTCTGACTTGATTTAGTAGCTGACCTCTCCCTCCCAGATTACCCCACAAAATATCTTTGAGCATCATGTGTCGTTGGGTATAAGTGAAAGATGCATAA
>NW_015249611.1:0-522 GCF_001447785.1 Gekko japonicus | reverse complement strand
GTGAGTCAAGACCTGGCTGTGAAACCCAACACAGTAGCTAGCCTGAGCGTCAAACCTTCACAGGAACGAACCTGCTAAATATGATGTTTTTTTTAGCATCTGCCTTTCTCTCTCCTCCCTTTCAGGGCCATTAGCCTGTATAAAGAAGACGAGCCAAATGTTTACGCAGAGCCAGCTGTCCTTTCCAGACTGTTGCTTCCTTTCCTCGTCCGGTTGCTTGACCAGGCCTCTGCCTCTCCCAGGCTTTGGGAGTCATTTCAATCCTGGCTGGAAGCCACCGGGCCTGGGCTCTTCAACAGCCTACAACGCTGCGTGGCATGGTGGAGCCAAGGTATGTGACAGTCTGCACCCCACCCCGCAAGCGCTCACTGTTCCCTCCAAGGATAGCATGGAAACCAGGGGGCAATGGAGTCTTTAAATGATTTTACTCCCTCAAGGCACCAGATCCACACCCCACGTCAGATCCCCAGAGGGAGAGAGGGAGAGAGAGAGCATACAGGAGGAGGAGGAGGAGATTGGATT
>NW_015249610.1:0-522 GCF_001447785.1 Gekko japonicus | reverse complement strand
CTCCTCCTCCTCTAATGCTGTGGGTGCATTCCTGTGTGAAACAGAAGCATATGAGGTAATTATAGCACTTCTCTATATGTTAATATCCGAGGGCTAATCTGAGGAGTCAGCAACTATCAGCTGGCCACCTCTGTTAGGCTCCTGTGCTGGAGTAAGCCAAAAACCATTTCTGGGTTCCCTTCCGCACGGAGTCTTCCTCCTGGGAGAGCCTGTAGCAGCCTCTGCTTCTCCCATTCCTCAGGTCTTTTACAGACCTCTGATGTGGGGTGAGAGGTGGCCAACAACATCACACCCATGTCAATAAAAGACATGAATGGCTTAGAAACCGGGAACTGGAGCAGCAGGGCTCATGGAGAAGGCTGCCGCAGGTGCTTCGAGGAGGAAGCCTCAACGCAGAAGGGAATCCAGGGGTGCTCCCCGATCACTCCAGCATGGGAGCCGACCAGAGGTGCTCCCCCTTCCGTCCCTAGCTAGGATGGAAAGCGCTGTAACTATAGGAAAGCAGCACCGGACAAGGTTTTC
>NW_015249609.1:0-522 GCF_001447785.1 Gekko japonicus | reverse complement strand
CAGTCTCTCAGGTGCTGCTGGACTCGAATTTGGCTCTTTGAGCAACACAGCTACCCTGTGAAACTCTCTTTATGGGAGGGAATGTTAATCTGTGAGGGGACGAGGACTGGGCTTTGGCTTTCTGGGTGGGGTCCTCCTTCCATGCTGGAGACTTGCAGGGTCTTAGCCTTCAAGTGGACTATTCAGTGTGGTGTTCTTATTTGTGAAACCCAGAAGGTTGTGGGGTATTTGGCCTGTGCCTGTGAGGCTGGTGTTCATCCTGGATCACGTCAGAATGGCGACCCGGCACAAGTGAGCAGGGATCTGGGCCTTCTGCCCATCTAGGGACCCCTTTGCAGAGGGCTTGTTGGCCTCTCTTGGCTAGAGAAACGTTCACAGCTACAGTGGAAGTTAATTTCTCGTGCCTCTGTGGTTCTCGAGTGATTTGCTTGGGCAACTGGGACCCAAAGATAGCAGAAATCAGTGCTTGAGCGGCAACAGCAAATGCTGTTTATAGACGTTTTGTTAACTGCCCAAAGCAGA
>NW_015249608.1:0-522 GCF_001447785.1 Gekko japonicus | reverse complement strand
AAAAAAATATGGCAAAGCCCCAATTAAAACATAAAACACAATAAACTTTGATTTTCTGCTCCTTGTTTTGGGATGTTCATTCTCTTTTATGTCAAGCTATACAATGCCTCTTTGAAGTCTCGGCTGTTTCCAGACAGCTACCGACTCCCTCTTCCAATTATGTCTTTAATTCACTAAAAGTCAGTTAGAAATTATATCGCTCACTTTGCCAGCTTGTTTGTTCTGTGAAAGCAACGATCGGTGTGGGAGGAGCTGTTGAAAAACCAATGACATTATCTTATTGACTGCTGTTCTTGAGTGCCATTACTCTCAAAAGGTTCTGCTAGGAGGCCACAAATCAATCTCTTGACTTCTCCGTGGGGAAGGACAGAGTGGGTCAGTGACAGAGATGGCCTCCCCACAGGTTCTTCCAGGTTCTGCGAATGCTGGCTCGAAGCGGAAGGGTGCCTGCATAGGTCAGTTGTTATGGATGGAGGCAGTGCTTTAGACCGGGCTCTCTTTTTTTGTAGCAGGAACTCCTTT
>NW_015249607.1:0-522 GCF_001447785.1 Gekko japonicus | reverse complement strand
CCCATCCAAATACTAGCCATGGCCAATCCCGTTTAGCAGCCTAGTTCTGACCAGCTTGGGCCAAGGTGGGCTATCCAGGCTGCTTCCTATGTTATATGGGGAATAAACTACTCAGCATATCCAACTTTATGCCTTCCAGACACCACAGGCTCCCACCCTTCTGATGAAACCACAACAGGAAGCATGGAGTTGGGGAATATGTACCCTCCCCCATGTGACTACTCCCCAGGAGCTCCTGCATCTCTGCTTGTGATGATGCATTAAAAAGCAACCACAGCAAATGCTCTTAAAATATACTTAAAAAAAATCACCTTGAATAATCAAAGTACAAGCCTCTGAACCTTGTCATTAATCTAGCCTCCATCTACTGGATCTTCCCCCTCCCGAAATGGCACTCCTGCTATATAATTCCAACAATATCTTTCATGCGTGATAATGTACCAGTTCTGCATCATATATCACTGGTCAGCAACTAACATTATTGAAGGTCCTCTTTGAGGAGGTGACGGAAGATGCTCCTAC
>NW_015249606.1:0-522 GCF_001447785.1 Gekko japonicus | reverse complement strand
ACAGTAAGCAAGGGACTCTTGGATCAAAGGAAAATGCCCATGTGGAACAAACAGTAACATTTAGCCATTGCAGAGGGTAAGTTTTCTAAAGCCCCTCAGTTTCATTATCTCAGTAATTCTTACAACAGCCTTGCAAAGTTGGGCAGTGATATTATCCCCGATGCCTAATTATTATTCGCTTTGTCTCGGGGGTGTTTCCCCGCTTACAGACAGCCCTTCTCTAACTGACAAAAGTTACTTACCAAGAGCAATGGGCCACCTAAAAGAGTAACAAACCCTAGGATTAGACCTTTCAACAAAGTCTAGTGCCATTTCTGTTCCCATACATATTCAATGTGACAGAAAGAGACATGAGCCAAATGGTCAGGTGTTCCTTTATTTGCGTATTCTCCTAGGCCAGTCTCCGCCTGCCATGCATTTCTCCAGCTTCCTTAGGAGAAATATATCTTTGTTGTGTCCAACTGATACAAATTTGATATAAAATGCAGCGAAGTTTTGAAAGTGGGAAAATATTTTGGCCTT
>NW_015249605.1:0-522 GCF_001447785.1 Gekko japonicus | reverse complement strand
CCTAGGCCCCAGACAGGGTGGGCATCAGCAGCTACAAGAACGTGCTCTTCTCCCCCCCATCCTTGAGGGGGCGGAGCCACAGATTGTCCGGCCCCTCCCAGTGTGGGGCTTGGGGCAGCTGCCTCCATTGCCCATTGGCTGAGACTGCCCTGTCAAGGAGACTGTGACGGGACACAAAACGTGGTACAGGCTTTCCCTCTCGTTTTGCGTCCTTCAGATGCCTCTGTGATGTTAGGCTACACCCACTGAGATCCTCTCTTGATCTTCCTCCTTCTTAATATACAATATGCTGCGAGAGGGACGGTTTATAAATGCTACTAGGAGCCGTAGTTAATTCAGTTTTCCAAATTAATCAGTCCCCCTGGCCCTGTAATGATTTCTGTGTTGCTCTCCTCTGAACTGTCTCCAGCAGAGATGGAGTTCTCTTGATTAGCTGCAACACTCTGTTAGGTCTATGGGGATACGTTCCTTATTCTGCAACGCTTCCGACCCTCCTAGGATAGTCAATAAGCCCTCCTTTTC
>NW_015249604.1:0-522 GCF_001447785.1 Gekko japonicus | reverse complement strand
TGCAACATCCATAGCTTAACTGGGCAAACTTTATGCAAGGCACAAGCAAACACACTAACATGGAGAGTGATGGCTGAAAAGAAGAATTTACTGATACTGCCAGGGGCAAGAGGCAGAATTCCAGCTGGTGCCACTGGGTTTTCTTTGTCAACTGTGGCAAAAGGAGAAGCATCACGGGAAAGCAAGGAAAGGTGCCAGCTGGCATGGAGTAATAATGTTTGCCAGAAAGCCAAACACATGGGCACGATATCACATTACAACCAATATATTTATATAGTCCCAGCTATGTACAACATGATTGACAGACTAATGTGTGCAAACAACAGGGTTTCCTGTCCCCAAAAGCTTACATGTTCCATATAGAGAGTTGGGCATGGGCATTGGGAGTGGGAGTGGGAATGGGAAGAAGGGGAAAGGCAAGCTGAAAGAACTTTACTTCTTCTCTGATATACCAATGAATAAACTCTGTAATGTTCAGAATTATTCAGAGAACATGATGCATTTGTTCATTCCATCAGCATA
>NW_015249603.1:0-522 GCF_001447785.1 Gekko japonicus | reverse complement strand
CAGACTAATTTTTCAACATAATCGATGCACCTTACATGTGTGGTGTGGTCTACGTACAAATCACATGCATTGTACACCATATAAACAGGTCGAAAAACCATACATGATGCATACCCTTTTACAAAACTAATACCAAAAAGTGAAGGATTGAAGCTATTGACAAAACATGTAAATAGACAAAGAGAAAACTCACCATTACTCACTGGAGAGGGGGAATCCCATTCCTCACTGCCCCTTCTTTGCCCCCAGCTCTCTGGCTCCACAATGGGTTTTTTTGCCTTCTCTCTAGAAATGGACACCAGGTTCACCCAGTGTCTGGAGGAGGTTAGTAAACCCTGCTGTGGATTCCTTCCACATACAAAACCCTTCTGCACACTTTAGGAGAGGCATGAGCCCTGGTGTTTCTGGAGGCTGCCTTGACAGGCCAATATGTCAAAGACCTTCATCATGTAGAACACTTACAACATTTCAATCCCCAGTGTTCCCAAGGTGGCACACAGAAATAGAAAAATCATCACTTAT
>NW_015249602.1:0-522 GCF_001447785.1 Gekko japonicus | reverse complement strand
TGACATCATTGCACAGGGCACATTGCGTGGGGGGGACGTTCTAGCATCTGGGGAGGGGAACTCTATGGTAACCAGTTTGGTTTTGAAAGAATATCATTGGTTACCCATTTTCCAATTCAAGGTGCTGAACCCTTGATAATCTGGGACCCACATAGCTCCCCATGCAAAGATGGCCCTCAAAAATCTTTGGCCAGATGCGATGGGAGCTGATCAGTACAGTTAGTGCTCAAGGTCATGGCAAGTCTGCACTTTCTATTCTTGGAAATTCCAGCCTTGATAACATGCTCAAAGTCATGCCAAGACTCTGGGAAGTGAAAAGCTGCCACAGCCTTGGGAGCTGGCAAGATAAGGCCTACAAGCAGGTATTTAGGGTGTGAGGTCTTCCCTAGCAGTCTCCTCTTGCAGCAGGTAGAGAACGTGACCACTGACAGAGAAGCCATGAAGTTCCTTCTGCTCCTTGCCTGCCTGGGTGCAGCTGGTAGGTTCTGTAATGCTGTTTCCGCTTGCTCTTGGTTGGGATCA
>NW_015249601.1:0-522 GCF_001447785.1 Gekko japonicus | reverse complement strand
GCCCCACCTGGAGGCTGGCAACTCTACCAGGAAGCAGGTAGGGGACTCTAGGGATTAAAACTATTTCAACTGATCTTGAGCTATCAGTCAATCACTGGAACAAACTGGGGTCTTTTGGATCACAGAAATAATACATTTTTTAATAATATACATTTTTAAAATTTCCTCAGGCACTTCTTTGTCCTCTCATTATCCGAATCTTTGATTCTAGCAGGTCAGAATGGATCTGCAAATGCTACACTGGTGTTCTGTTCACACAGAGGGGGAGCCTGCTAGCCCCACATTTCAGGAACACAATTTGTGTGGCCACCATATAATGTGAATTGGGTAGTCAGTGGATTTTCCATGCAGGTCAGCTTCCATGTATATGAACCAGAAATTAAGGAAAGGAAGCTGTACCCATACAGAAGATCCATGCATTGCCCAATTCCCATGGCACAAAAGCGGTGCGTATTGGGATGCCTCACAGGGACCTGCACACTCCTTATATGACTTAGTGGCAGGCTCCCACTCCATGTGAAT
>NW_015249600.1:0-522 GCF_001447785.1 Gekko japonicus | reverse complement strand
TGTTGTTTTATATTTCTGTAACATCTAAATTCTAATGAATTCTCAAACCTCCACTTGTATAAAACTATAAGCCACCCCAGGACAGAACATGAAGTCTGTTCCTATGAGTTATGGTCCATTTGTCTCCTAATGATTTCAATCCCTGCAGGAGTATGATGCCTGCCCATTTGTGGGCCTTTTCCATAGCCATTCTGATGCTATGGAACAGTCTTCCACGGGATAGATGCTAAGCAACAGTCTCCTAGATAGATTGCCTTGATCAGGGTCTCCATGAGTCAGTTGCAACCTGATGGCTATCGATATGTTGTTCTGTTACTTTTGCCCACACTGAATACCAATTTTCTCTAATGGCATTGATAGGGTTGCCAACTGAGGGCTGACACATTTTTGGGGATGGGGCTAGGCATTGCACAATCATGCAATAATGCTCGAGTGATCCCCCAAATCTCTATGGTAAGAGCGTCTAGAACAGGGGTCCCCAGCTTGGTGCCGGTGGGCACCATGGTGCCCACCAGCACCTTT
>NW_015249599.1:0-522 GCF_001447785.1 Gekko japonicus | reverse complement strand
CCCCCCCCAAGAGCTTTCAGATGAAAAGCGTGAGAATTGTTAAGTGTAAGAACACAGCCCCGTGTGACATATTCCTTTCATACATTATTGATGTATTCTTTTTTTAGTAGCTCTGATTTTTCTCCTGAAAACAAGGAACACTGTATTGACTGTAGGAGGAGACCATTTTTGTCTCTATATTTGCCAGAATACTTTCTTCCCAATTTAGTTATTCAGCATTATGAACCATGGAAAGCACTTTTTAAAATATATATTTTCGTGTGTCTGCAGGGATACTTGTCACATATTTGGTGTTAACCAAATATTACTACCTCAAAATTTGTTCCAAATGAACACTAAGTCCAAACTAGCAAGTGTACAAGACAGAGTTACTGAACACAAACTAGCTCCATTCAGAATTAGTCACCTGGATTACCATTTCTGTTCTTCCTAACTGCACTGAAAGACTAGAGGTTGTGACATTCTCTAAATATTACTAAAAAGCAGGAGACAATAGAAGAAGAAGAGGAAGAGGAGGAGATT
>NW_015249598.1:0-522 GCF_001447785.1 Gekko japonicus | reverse complement strand
GCACATGCCAAATTTGAATACAGAGATCCTCTCCTTGGCTTTCACCAAGCCCTGACAGTGGGCATATTTCAAACTAAATGCATTCAAACATGGGAGAACAAGCTTAATCCACCTTTACTGTTGTGCAGTAATCAGAAGCTGATTTTTTCAATTGCTAAGCACTCCCTTTACATCCCAAATTTGCCTTTGTTCATTTTCTTCCCATCTAGTTTAACATTTGATGCTAGTTTATGGAATGCAACAAAACTGGAATATTTTACGACGAGTCGTATCTCGGGGAAAAAATAATAAAACCTAAGGCCAGCATGTACGCAGGCAATAAGAAATTATGTTACACATTAACATTACTCACCGACTTTACTTTTTTAATCTGTACAACTGTAAATTAATATCCTGCGATTCCCTAAGGCGGCAGAGTCAAACTGAACTTGCGACAAAAAATGTAAATGTTTGTAACCCGCTGTACTCTCCTGTATATTAATAAAATGGGCTTTTGTTGGAAGAATATTTTGAGTAGAAGGG
>NW_015249597.1:0-522 GCF_001447785.1 Gekko japonicus | reverse complement strand
TGTGTGTGTGTGTGGGCTAGATAGACTGTAAATTTGTTAATGTTTAAAAATTTAAATTAGAACACTTTAATAGTTTAAACTTTAAAGGCTTGCTTTTTTAAATGAAATTTATACCCCTACTTTATACCTTGCTGAAACAATGTAGAACTTGCATTTGCCTTATCCATGGTCCTTTTAAAAGGCCCAGAATCGTACAGGGAGGATTCTTTGTGTATGGCCTTTAAACATTACAATAGCGCTCTGACTAAAAGTAGCTCCCACGCTGCTACTTAATTATATAAAGGATCCCCAAATGACTGCCTTTAGTTGAGATCTCAGCTTTTAGCTCCTCATTTTAAAAACACTGTTATGTTATTCTCTGTGCATCAAATCATCTAGGTATAATTGTTTTCCAGTAATTCAAAATAAGCAAACCTCCCCACTCCTGTGGATGAGAAACAATATCCAAGTCTGAAATGTCTTTCCTTAGACCACTTTGATTTGTATTTACCTTTGCTATAGCCAGGGGTCGTTTCGTAGAAA
>NW_015249596.1:0-522 GCF_001447785.1 Gekko japonicus | reverse complement strand
TCCAGCAGGGCTCTTCCTATGTTCAT
Organism: Gekko japonicus; assembly: GCF_001447785.1. Taxonomy (NCBI): domain Eukaryota; kingdom Metazoa; phylum Chordata; class Lepidosauria; order Squamata; family Gekkonidae; genus Gekko; species Gekko japonicus. The sequence goes on along the minus strand of NW_015249596.1, from coordinate 496 downwards.
ACACAGAGGTGCCAGAGTTATGACCTAACCACTGTCAAGGCCAGGATCACAGGCATCCGACTGAGAGAGTGAGGGGCAGGGAAAACACAAACCGAGCACCAGAGGTGTACCCTAATGAGGAGCAAGAGAAAGGACAGGAATCCTTTCCACTGCTGACTGACCTCCCTTGCTGTCCTGCTAAGAAAGGCAGGACATATGGCTCCCTGGTTCTCTACATAGCACAGCATTCAGAAACCAAGCAAAAAAGGCAACCCCATAGGGGGGCCTGCTACCCAGCAGGAGTGTCCTGGAGGGCCTTGACCCCAAACAAGGTAACCAAATCTTTTGCTGAATGACCTAATAAAATAGCCAAGAAGGGGCCATTGATTTCTTGTCCCTACAGTAGTTACAAAATAATAGCACATGGACCACAGTCTCTAATTCCCTGACACTGCAGGGACCAAAATGTTTATAGGAATTTGTTTATAGAGGACCCTTCAAGATTGCTGATGCACAA
>NW_015249595.1:0-522 GCF_001447785.1 Gekko japonicus | reverse complement strand
TATATATATATATATATGTTTTATGTATGTTTTATACTGGTGTAAACCACCCTGAGCCCTGTCCTACAGGGAAGGGTGGCTTAAAAATCAAACATTGTCATCGTCATCGCCTAGATCTTCATGTGCCACCCTGCCTGGGTTTTCACTCCATCCCATCAGCTGGAGGATCCACCTGTGGCTCTGAAACAAACAAGCTACGGTTGGCTGCAGCTCCTGTGGTTAGCAGTAGGCAATTGAATCCGGTGGAAAGAACACTGGATCGGCAGCTGCTTCACCCAGGACATTTTCTGTAAATGAATCAACTACAGTGGAGGTGGAAAGTGCAGGCTTTGTGAAAATTGTCCCTGGTGTCCCAACTCAACTCATTTAGTAATAACATGGACCCTGTTGGTCCTTGGGCCTGTGAGATCAAGGTTAGGATCTTGCTCTTATACGTGCTGAGATGGTCTTGCAAAATAGTCACTCTGTTTTCGATCATGGGGGTTACCGTGGCTGACCTTGCACACTAGTGAAGACAAGATG
>NW_015249594.1:0-522 GCF_001447785.1 Gekko japonicus | reverse complement strand
TTCCATGCAAGAGTCCTTATAGGCCTTGACATTTCAAGAGCTTGCAAAAGCCAAATGAAAATTCTCTCGGGCTGAATCATCTTATCCGGACATGCAGCCTTGTCCAATTTACAAGAAATAGATGGGAAGTGTATACTGTGCGAAGGGACTCGCGGCCACTACAAGCTTGATAGAGCTGGTTGACGGAGCGGAATGTAAATCAGAGTAGGAGAGAGAGAACATCCCAGCTGAGAAGGCATATTTCTTCCCAAAAGTTCTTGGTTAGCTTGATTTTCCATTAACAAATATGGGGCTATCACACATTGATAGATAGCCCAAGGAACAAGGGCAGTTCCGCAGAACAGAAATATACACTGAAATAACATGTGGAGAGCAATGTTATTCTGAGACAGCCCTTTTTTTCCAGTCTGAAAACACAGTGACTGCAATAAGTCCAGCACAGTTCTTCTTCCCAAACACCATCAGAAGTAGGGTTACCAGGTCCCCTCAGCCACTGGCAGAGGATGGGGGGAATGGTTGCCA
>NW_015249593.1:0-522 GCF_001447785.1 Gekko japonicus | reverse complement strand
GGCACTCATTTCCTTCCTCTATAGGACAGTCTGAAGCAAACACCTCTCTATGACTTTCACCGACACCATGGTGGGAAGATGGTGGGCTTTGCAGGCTGGAGCCTACCTGTACAGTACACACACAGCCACTTGGAATCCCACCTGCACACACGTCAGCACTGCTCACTCTTTGACGTGTCTCACATGCTACAGGTAAGGTCTGAGAGGGCAGCTGGCCACAGAGGAAAGACCCTGCATTACTGCTGTAGCTTCTCTTGTCCTCAATGGAAACTGGAAGTTTCATCTCCAAATACACTCCTAGTGGGCACTGTTAGAACTGGCAAATGTTGATCTTTCTGGGACAATCTGACAGAGGCCAGGTGCTTTTGTACCCTAAAAAAACACAAGACTGTTTTGATGAACAGGACAAGATGGTGGCCCTCTGCACTTCCACCAGGCGCAAGTGTGTTTTTCCCCAACACTATTAGAAAATGAGCCAGGGAGCTTTGACCAACTGCAGCCCCCCATGGAATGTTTACCACA
>NW_015249592.1:0-523 GCF_001447785.1 Gekko japonicus | reverse complement strand
ACATTTCCAACACTTATTTGACATATTACCACTCGTATTTTATTGTATTTTACTCTAGTGTTTTTCTTACAGGGCAAATCCTTACAAGGTAAATCCTTGTAATTTTACCTTATATTTTATACTACATCCCCCGAAGAAGCGAATTGCAAAATGCGTAGGGATCCACAAGGCAAGAAATGAACAGAGGTGGTTTGACCTTGCCTGCCTCTGTGTAGTGGACCTGGACTTTCTTGGTGGTCTCCCATCCAAATACTGACCAGGGCCAACCCTGCTTAGCTTCCAAGATCTGATAAGACAAGGGTAGCCTGGACCATCCAGGTCAGGACTGTTCAGACTACGCACCATCTTTTCTTCTCATTTTGCCTTGGATCCATCTGCCCCCATATGCTGATTTCTTTCTGGGAAATATTGTGGCATCTCAGTAGAGATGCATCTGCTTAGGTGTTCAAAGGCATCATTAGTATGCTCCTACCTGGGAAGGGACTGTGGCTTCATGGCTTTGCATGCAGAAGGTCTCAGGTTC
>NW_015249591.1:0-522 GCF_001447785.1 Gekko japonicus | reverse complement strand
GCTAATCTTCTTGATCATACAGCTGCCTGCTGCCTTTCCAGGGATAACGTAAAGCTGGGATGCCTGGGATAAGAATTAATATTTTTCATACTGTGCTTTTGGGGAAAAACAGTAAACAATAAGATGTAGTCTCAGTTATTGGATCAACTAGTTGTTTTTAACTTTTCACATTTCCACATGTTAGTCATTTTTGTTTCTAACATAGTGCATCAGCTGTCGTAGACATAAAATTGTTTTGGATCCAGCATTTTGCTAGCAGCAGGTGCTGATGTTTGCAGATTTTCTCCTTGTTCCAGCAGTCATTTCTGACATTTCTGACCTCACAAAATCAACCTTCGTGCCTCTTATCTTAGTGGAGCTCTGCTGATGGAGGAGGGAGCAGTTTCATTTTCTTTACTGAAGCCCACTGATCCACTGCAGTCCACACAAGTCCAATGACCCCACCAATCAACTGTCCTGGAATTGGAATGATCTGCTGAAGGGTATTTGTATAAATGTGTGATGAAAAGTTGTCTATCTTTT
>NW_015249590.1:0-522 GCF_001447785.1 Gekko japonicus | reverse complement strand
TCTGACGTTTATTCTATGGGGCTCTTCGGCTATGCAAAGTTTGGCCACCCCTGGGCGACACCATGCCATTCCACATCCCGGGGCCGGCTTATTACCTTCAGGCTTTTGCTCGCCCCCTCGGCCATCTGCAGCTCCAGCCCCTCTTTGCAGGTGTAGAGGCAGTCGATCACTTTCTTGTTCTCCAGTTTCCCAGAGCGGATCATCAAGCCGGCCAGGTTGCCTCGGAAGAACTGGGCCATGCGGTGCTCCCCACCTTTGTCGAGCAAGGGAAGAGAAGATGGGGTGAATGCGACCAACTTCTTTGGTGGGACAACTCTGCTCATGGTGCTGGCTATATTGGCATGCGGGTTAGCGAGTGTCCGTTCTTGTGTTAACCTTGCTGTTACGTTCAAGCACAACTCGGGGGGCGTAGAACTTAAAAAGAAGCTCACTCATGCAACTTGAGCAAAGGAGGGAAATGGAATGACCCAGCTCAGCCATGGAAATGAAAGGCTCTCGCCTTTACTGAAAGGTGAATTTCAC
>NW_015249589.1:0-522 GCF_001447785.1 Gekko japonicus | reverse complement strand
CCCCCCCCCCCCCCGGAGCCAGTGACCAGTTCCCCAGCCCTGAGGGCCTTGAAAAAGGCAAGGGTGAAAGTGGCCTCAAACAATTTTTCCTCAAATTATTACCAAAACACCTTTTGGAGGCACCAAAGTAGATGGGATAGGATGGCTACTATGATAGGTCTATGGGTATTCAGTGACCTGGGGGGAGAGCCTTTGCCAGTTTTCAATGGTCCTGTGGGTGGCAAAAAAGGCACATGGGTCCCAATGGCTGTAAGTCACACTAATAAAGAAAATGGCAGCCAGATGGCCAGCCATTGTCCTAGGGGAAAGCCCTGCTCCCTCATGGAAGCCAGATAATGCAGGACCTCCCTTTCAGAGATTGGCCATGTGGTGGCTCCCCCGGAACTGGTAGAAAAGGCAAAGAAAGACCTGGTAGCTCTGGAATAGGTATGCAGTGTAGATGAGGTGAATGAGTAAAAAACTCCCTGCATTATGGAGTGCTCCCAGAAGCCCAGAGCTCTTCTGGGAACAGGTCCAGGTAAC
>NW_015249588.1:0-522 GCF_001447785.1 Gekko japonicus | reverse complement strand
ATCCTGCAAAATGTTCTTTGCTTTTTTCCTCAGCAGCATCTTTGTATCCACCCCCATGTCCATGAAAATGAAGTGCAAATTATATTCATTAAATACAAATAAGATGTAGACCTTTGGTTCACTGGTATGGACCTCAGCATTATACAAATGTCTTCTACTGCTTTAAGGCCTTGTGTAGTGAGATGTTTATTTTTCCCAAAGAAAAATTGACAAGTGCTAGTGTTGCTCTTTGTCACATTCATTGCTGATTTCCAAAACTTCAAATGGCACGCGGATATTTTTATACGGTAGGAAAATATTTTGGGTTGGATACAAAATAGTGTGAATGAAGTAACGCTCACAGAATGGCACTTTCCCATTTCCCACTGAACCTCACCCCCAGTTCTTCTCCTTGGACTCAGAAGATCTTCACAAACAGTAGGTGGGGCCCTGCAGTGGGCAGGGGAAATGGGCAAAAATTGCTCAGACATCCACCAGTGAAGGTACCATTCCACTGACAGTAGCTCCATTACAACAGTGAAT
>NW_015249587.1:0-522 GCF_001447785.1 Gekko japonicus | reverse complement strand
TAACGTAACATTGATGCCCCATAATTTGAATTGTTTATTCATTAAAAACAAGCAATGGCAAAACTAGTCTTCCAGTGATATGAGAAACATAAAAATGGGTTCAAAATGTGCTTTGGTTACAATCAGGCTGCATAGGGACTGGGTTTTTTTTATCTCCCTACCTTTCCCACTTGCACTGTTCAGAAAACCATTCCTAAAAGTCAGGAACCTTTCAGCCTGGCATGAGGGTCTACCACTGGTAGTGAGTAGTAACACTCCTGTGAAAGTGTGTTTGAGTTGTGCATTGGGGTGGGAATTTGAGCTTGGCTAGTGAAAAAGCATAGGAAAATTTAGCAATATATGTATTCTCTTTGAATCTGCATACAACATGACATTATAAGAAAGTTCCTGAGTTTCTTTGAAGGTTACCCTTGTGTATGCCACTTTCCCAAAGTAGTGTTCTGGAAAATTAGACTGAAACTTAAGAGATGATTCCTGCCATCTGATAGGTACATGAGAATATTATAACAAATATGGAAGCTT
>NW_015249586.1:0-522 GCF_001447785.1 Gekko japonicus | reverse complement strand
GCATGTTTGACACCCCTGCCCTAGACTAAATTTTATTTAAAAATATGGCCCTCCCAACAATGAGTGGGGTAGTTATTTTTTAAATTATGAAGCTCTCATACTTGGAGAACAACTGTCCTTTGCTCTGAGGATCTTCTGTAAGCCTTCCTAGGGAGATCTGCAGATGAGAAATTGCATAAATTTAAGTACTTGACTTAAACGCCTCTGTGCAAAACACAATGGAGGTCCAAAATAAATTAGACCAAATAAAATAGATCTATTTCCCAGAAACATTTTTCTGTTCATCTGTAGTATTATATTTTCACTCACATAAGGTTTGTTTGGCTCTGAGTGTCTCTGTGCCCCCCCCCTTCACAGAATTCAGCAAAGATAAAATGTATTGTTGTACCATTTATTTGAGACAGATTACAGTGATACAGAAGACAGAGAAAGCATGGACTATTATTGTGGATATAAGTTAGAGGCCCCAGAGAAGACAGGTGTTGCATGGACACACAGCCACTCACAGGCCAGCGTTTGCAA
>NW_015249585.1:0-522 GCF_001447785.1 Gekko japonicus | reverse complement strand
GTGTGTGTACAAAGAATTTTGTGACTGTATGGAACATATTAATGCTTGGGCTGCTGCCCATCACACAAAAAATGAAACCTTGATTTTTAATAGATGAGGAAAATACATGGAACATTTCATTGTTTAAAAAAGCAAATGCCCTATCCTTCTGTACAACTATTACATTAGGATTGTGATATTAGTACTTGCAGAATCTGAGATGGCTTTCATCACTAAAAGGATTATTATTGTTAGTTCTTTTTTTCTTGGTGTACTGGATTTCTGACAGTTCACACTATGCAAGTGTGGACAGTTTCAAAAGAGAAAGGCTTATGCTAATAATATTTGTGATTTCAGAGCCTGTTGCTGGTAGCAGCCACTGCAAGATGGCATCATATTTGACCCCAGCAACATGGGTGACAAATGTAAGAGGATTAGAAATCTTTTTCTACTGTGCTTTCATGTAAATTCCTATCTTGTAAGAAATGACTGCATTATAAGCAAAATAGTAAATATTGAAAAGTCTTAGTCTTTGGCAAGTTT
>NW_015249584.1:0-522 GCF_001447785.1 Gekko japonicus | reverse complement strand
ATCAGCTATCTCAAAAGGCCTCGTTTCTTCAATGGCGGCAGCACAGTGGGTCTCAGATTCGAGCCCAGGCTCCGTTTAAGGATGAGCTGCCTGAAGGAGTGTCAGTCAGTCACTGGGCAGATCAGAAGAAGCCGGTGGGCCCGTCTCCCCCCTCAGCCTCAGACCATCTTCTCTGCCTGCACAAAGTGACCCTCTTCCTGCCAAAGGTAACAAGGGCCTGATGCCGGGCCGAGCTTGAGCCCCCTCCTCCTATCAGATTCCCAGCACTGGTGGCTTCGTCGGAAGGGGGAACAGAAGGATGAGCTTATGCTTTATTTCACACCATCGCAGTCATTCTGTAGCTCATCACATGGATTCTGCACATTCAGATGATGGGATGAGTCATCGCCTGTCTCATCAAGAAGAGCCAAGCATGCCACTAATCTCATGAGAACATGTCACTCGATGTTGGATGTGTGGGCTTGCCGTAATTCTCCCACTGAAAATACTTTATAATGGGGCCCTGACCTGGATAGCCCAGGC
>NW_015249583.1:0-522 GCF_001447785.1 Gekko japonicus | reverse complement strand
TATACTCCAAAAATCTTGTTGGTCTCTAGAGGTGCTAGTGGAGTCGAATCCAGATCTTCTACTGTAGACCAACGCAGCTATCCCTCCTGAAAGAAGTCAGCAAGGTCACTGATTTGTACTGAAGGAAGCAAATTCAGCCCTTCATACTGGCGGAGACACCACTAAAATAACGAGGGGCCATCCGGTGAAGAGGTAGGGGGTCTCCGTGCGCTCTTCTCTCCTGTTCCTATCAGAAACATACTGTGCCTGTTATGTGCTCTGCAGGAAAAGGAAGTGCAAACCACTCGTGGAACAGTGTGACCAAGAGACAGGCCAGCTTTTATAAAGACAGATGGCTTATTAGGGAAAAAAACTTATTCGAGGCTCCCAAGCCCGTTTTTAGATTCTGAACAAAAGCAGTTCCCTTCCTGTTATACCAGATCACTGTTGTTTGTACCACACTGCTTTACTTTGCTAACAAAGGAAGTGATGGACAGGGCTTCATTTCGTTGTCAAAGTAGGACATGTCACTGCTCTAAAAGA
>NW_015249582.1:0-522 GCF_001447785.1 Gekko japonicus | reverse complement strand
CTGCATTCTGTTGGATTTTAATGCTCTCAGCTTTTAAGATGATTTATCGCCATTTAATTCTGGTTTTTAGTGCGCAGTGACTCAGTTGGGTTGGGAGAAGAGATTATAAATAACTCCGGCCTAGACCATATATATAAAAGATTGCCTTGCTCCTGAAGGGGCGTTTCCCAGTCCTGTCTGCCAACCGTCTCGATGCATGCAATGGGACACCTCGTGAGCAGCGCTGTTTCTGAGAGCAGAATGTCGCCACTGCCTATGGATCAGATTTGTTGTGGCTTCGGCGGGGAGAGTTAAAAAAGCGACAGGCCGGCCCTTTCATCACGGCAACCTTCTCCGCTTGCGGAGTTTCTGCTGAGCAAGCACAAATCTATTTCTGCATGACAATTGGCGGAAAGGTTGCCGGTGGCTTGGCTTGATTTAGTGTTTATTTAGCAATTGTTTCATTTTCTGCCACTTTGCAGAAATGGGTGCAAGGGAGGGGAGGGGAGGGATTGGGACTCAGTAGCAGAGCACCTGCTGGGC
>NW_015249581.1:0-522 GCF_001447785.1 Gekko japonicus | reverse complement strand
ACCCTCCTTTCCCGATGCATACTTATCCAGAGATTTCCACATGCTGCCACAGGACACAGGAACTGAAGCTTGCCTTGAAAAATCAAGCCATTTTGTTGATATATCCATGCTCTTTGAAACAGAGAGGCACATACAGGGCATGAACTGTGCCCTCCCTTTGCGAATCTATGAGCATCGGCACAATCTCAAGAAAATGTGGACTCTCCAGGATCGCCTGACAGAGCCCACATCACAGACAACAGGCACAGCGGGAACCCAAGCAGCATTACCATTGCCCAGGGGACAGCCCTGAACCACGACAGACTAGGCAAACAGAAGGGTGGGATGCCAGGGAGCAAGATTACCAGGGCAGGAAAAGGCACCGCTACCGTGGACGCAGCATGATCGGCATGGAAGTATGTGGAGACAGCATCCCTGCACCAATCGGTGCTGACATTGCCTTCCCTTGTTCTCTCTATCACATGATCACAGCAGTGCTGGCAATCAGGCTGGGCCCCCACCCCCACATCGTGGCAACCTCCC
>NW_015249580.1:0-522 GCF_001447785.1 Gekko japonicus | reverse complement strand
GTTGTGTTATATTTAAGCAACAATCTTTACGCTCATTCTGTATTAATGCATAAAATAACCTTTTTGTCCACTGGTGTTAATAACTATTGCCTGTAATCATGGTTCTGATCCCTGCAGCTCTGGTTTTATGAATGAGATGCCTCCTTTGCTTACTTACTCTCTTTCTCAGAAATTGCTTTCTGCTTTGATGAGTCAACAGGAAACTAGCAGGGGGCTCAGATTTACTTTAAGCTTTCAGAGGGACCTTAAGTTTTCTGCCTACAGGTTTGCATATTTACTTGCAATAATTAGAAAATGGGGGGGGGGGTTATAAAAACAGTCTTTACTAACAGATGAGGGCTCCAATCCTATGTACATATAGGGACATTGGGACATTTTTGGATAAACATATATAGTGTTGTTGAGCTAAACCTTGCTGAACAAACTTTGATTGAGCGTTTACCTCTATGCTCCTGTGGGGTTTTTTAAAAAGGAGGAAAAGACTGCTTACAACATTTGTTGTTGTTCAATCGCACAGTCAAG
>NW_015249579.1:0-522 GCF_001447785.1 Gekko japonicus | reverse complement strand
AGCCAGTCTATCTGCTAGGTAAACTGTACGCTCAATGGCATCAGATCAGGGTACACAGCTTGGGAGGAGGGGATTTGACCCTTCTGTCCCTGCTTGGTGTTGCTACTCAAAATCAGGCGCGCTGTACTCTTATTAACCTTTTAAGGGGCAACATTTAAAAACTGTTCTTTCTCATTTAAAATACTAGTAAAAGGGCAGAGACCCCAGTTCTGTCTAGTGAAATCAAGCTGAGATGAAAGGGTGTGGCCCTGATTCAAATTGCAGCTGCACGCAAGAACAATTTGTCTTTGACAGGTATTAGTGATCTCTTTCTATCTGTTTTGGACCTTTCCTAGCCCTTTTAATTGGAGAATGCTAAGGGCTTGGACCTCAGATCTCATGTTTGTTTGCAAAGCAGGCACTCTGCCAATGCCCCACAATAAGAGGAACTTTCCAGGTGAGAAATAAGTTCCTAATACAGATCTGTTTTCAAGTCTCCTGCTTCACATCTGAGGATTTGTAGCCAAGAAAACAATCAAGTCC
>NW_015249578.1:0-522 GCF_001447785.1 Gekko japonicus | reverse complement strand
GACCTGGCAACCCTACCAATTTCAGTGCTTATGGATTGACTGCCAGCAAAATCAGGAGTAAGCTGAGAGTACAGAAAAGGTCCTACTTTACAGAGAATAACTTGCCCCAGAACACCTACCCTAAATCTATTGCTGAACAGGAATAAAAATTCTATCCTCTGAACCAAACCCGGCAGCAGGCTGTAAACAAAATCTCATTTGGCATAATTTTGCCTAGCTTGGAAACTGGAGCAGATGGAACAAGGATGATAAAAAACAATGAAGAACCCCCTCCAATCATGGGAAATTGGGGAGGAGAATTCTACAACTGTGAGGCAGTCATCAAGACTGCCTCTCCGTGGGCTCTTCTTGCTCAGACCTGGTCCAGGGAAAGACAGCCAATAGGAGGCCTCCCCCTGACGCAGAAAGGCAGCGTCTGGCACATCTCCAGTCCAGGCTATTTGGGGGCTTCATAGACGGGCTGTGTTTATGCCTTAATTCTTCAGGAGTCTTTTCTCAGTCAATTAAGATTTAAAATAATTA
>NW_015249577.1:0-522 GCF_001447785.1 Gekko japonicus | reverse complement strand
TTCCAACTCTAACATTCTATGATACTATGTATCTCTGATTTCAAAAATACAGCAGACACCAATATTTATGCATCTGCTGGCTTAGCCAAATTATTCTGCAATAATCTGCTAACTACTGACTGCGATAGTTTTTCAGGGCAGTGACACCTACTGCTAGGAGAGGGGAAGGTCAGGTTGTGGGATTTCTTTTTGCACCGGAACTCAATGGACAAAACAACATGCAAGGCAAGCAGATGTTTCTAGTTTCAAGAGCAGTGGGAACTTCAGAAACCATTTCCTCCAGCCTCCCAAGAGTCAATGCCACCACGGCTGAGAGACTGGAAACGTTTGTCAGACGGGAGGAAGCAACAGAAGCTGTGAAGGAGCGCTACAGTAATCTGCCGCTTCCACGCTGCACTAAAAAAACTCCCTCCATCCACACAAAACAGAATAAGGCCCAGCAAAACGGGCATCAGCAAAGGCAGATTCACTGCCACAAGTTCTCCCCACCATCTGCTAGCGTACAGCGGTGTGGGTGGGAAA
>NW_015249576.1:0-522 GCF_001447785.1 Gekko japonicus | reverse complement strand
GCCAGATCATTGCGTTGGAGGAAGGGCAGTGTAAGCCTGAACAATGGACAAAAGGGGAGGACAGAAAGGGTTGTGATGTAAAAGGGGAAATGGAAAGGAAGAGGATCCTAAGCATTAAACACTGGTGATGGCATCAACTCTGTTCCATTAAGGAAGACACATCAGATTAGGTTGCACAGATAACAAGAGCAAGAGGCAATGAATTAAGAGGCAGGGCAATTTAAGGTCTTGCAAACTTCTGGCATGGGGTCACCATAAGTCGGCTGCAAAATGAAGGTTCAAAGGAAGAAAGGAAAAGAGCCAAATGCCAATATATCTTGGAGTAGAAAAGCACCTCCCCCCAGAAAAATATCTGTTTGCAGCAGCAGAAAATATGGTTCCCAATGCCCAAATGCTCAGAGCCTGCAAACAAATCAGGAGGCATAATTCTGCCCCAAGAACATATCCCTTTGTGATGAGGTTGACTTCATCAGATGGGGTCATCTGGTTATCAGGACAGCCTATATCACTGTAGGGCACTTA
>NW_015249575.1:0-522 GCF_001447785.1 Gekko japonicus | reverse complement strand
CTAATCTCCCTTGTTGACCTCTACGTGTGGAATTCCTTCCCTCTTGTACAGGCATTCAAACTCACACACACATACGCACACATTCTGTTGACCCACAAGGAGTTACAGGGGTGGGTGAGGAAATCTTACCCCAAAATCTGCCCCTACCAGGGTTCCATAAGCTCTCGGGGATTTGAGCAGAATTATTTCCCCTCCTCTCAATTTTTTCCCTGTAACTGGAACATAGCTGTTCTCAGCATGATGTCTCTCCGATAGGATTTGGGGGTTCTTATCAGTTAACTGGTTAATTTGCAATCATCAGGCTCTGCAAACTTGGGGAGTAACTCAAAGGAGAAACCCTACCAGGTCTGTGGGTGGCACTGTTGTGTAGCTTTCACACACATACACACACGCATGCTTTAAGGCATGTGAAATGAACAGGCGTTTCCCCAGAAATCTCTTCTGAGCTCTCAAGGAATAGGACCCGCACTGCATCAAAACTGAATGTTTACGTTATTAATATGTTGTCGAAGGCTTTCACGG
>NW_015249574.1:0-522 GCF_001447785.1 Gekko japonicus | reverse complement strand
TTGACAGCACTTTCCACCACAACCACCACTATGATATGGATTTGCATAAAAATAAATATTATGTATCTTTCTATATCTTCATCTGTATCCAACCACACATTCTGAAGACCTAAGGGCATTTAGGAGATGGCAATTTATGCTAATTTATCCTGCCAATGGCAGACCAATCTGAATCCCAGAAACAAAATGAGGGCTGTAGAGGATGGGGGGATTCAGCAAAAATCACAGCCCCACTCTTCTGAAAACTTAAGTTACCTTAAGTCTTCCAAACTTTGTAGTTGGATAGAGGCTTATCTGGTTCTGGCAGGGAACCTCCCAGCAGCACTCCCCATCTTCTGCCCTTTCTCAATGGAGCAGCTGGTGGCAGAAAATAACAATGATCAACACCAGGACATTGCTTCCTGTTTGAGAACAGGAAGTGACATCCCAACACTCTAGGAATTTCTAGACCTCTATGTTAAAGATTTGGAAATTCCTAGAACATAAGAAAAGTACATGTTGGATCAGGCCAATGGGCCATCC
>NW_015249573.1:0-522 GCF_001447785.1 Gekko japonicus | reverse complement strand
CGGGGTGAACAGCCATTCTGGGTGCCTGAGCAGGATTTGGCATGTCGATGCCTCTACCTCCAAGTCGGCAAATCTTACCTGGTTATTGGAAACGATGAAGAATCGCCAGACCCAGCCCGCTTAATACTCGATAAAAACAGCCTTGCCTTGCCTTGGAGGGATGCCTGGGCGTATAAACTGCGCAGTTTCCAGCAGCAAAGCAGAAGAGGAAAATGCCGGGTTGCCTGAACTATAGTGGCGGGATGAGGGTGGGCAGGAAACAAATAGAACTGGGGTAGTAGCCACATGTCCAAGCTTTGAGATACACCCTAGTTCTAAATGCCAGAATCGCTGCAACAGGAAAATTATACACTGCAACAAAACACAGATCCCCGAAAGGATTTTGGTTTTATTACAACTACACAAGGCCTTTCATCCATCCTCCAAAGGGGGCCATGTGGTGAGATTACAGTTATTTCCCTTTTTTTCCAGGCGCTCAGGCTGAAAAATAGGAACTTGCCGTAGACTACGTGCAGTGGTGGG
>NW_015249572.1:0-522 GCF_001447785.1 Gekko japonicus | reverse complement strand
TGCAAGAAATGCTATGGGGGTGATAGCTGAGGTATAGGGAGTTAGAGGCAAATGGAAAATGACCGGTGGCCACTGGGGAGGGAGGAGTGCGTAGTTAATGCAGGGCATAGCAGCCCCTTCCCCTGATAAGACTGGATTTTTTAGATAGTGCCCACTTGGTTTCAAACCCAGCTTTGCCACAGGGCTCGTGATATGCTGAGTTTCCCTTTCTTCACTCAGATCAAAGGATCTCAGGGTTCAAAGTCAACTGCATCCAGACTTATACCTCAGTTCTATTCAGATGCAGCGTGAAAGAATCGGACCATGCAGCATCTGACGCCCTAACGAAGTCTTACATTGTGAATTCCACGCCTGCTCCTTTAAGGGTTGTGTAGGAATTTTGGCAGGGGAGCTGCCCCTGTTGAATCAACAACAGTTAAAAGTACAGGCATCCTGACTGCCTCTTCATCTGGTTGCCCTTTTGGAGAGGTCTGCCCCACACTGAGAATCTTGGCTCCTCCAGGGCGCTAATGTCACACACCA
>NW_015249571.1:0-522 GCF_001447785.1 Gekko japonicus | reverse complement strand
CCAGTGATGTGCTGACATCACTTCTGGTGAATACAGGGATTTACATCGGTGCATCACTGGCAGTGTCAGCAGCACATCAGCAACAACAACAAAAGATGGGAGAAATGAGGCATTTCTGTCATTGGATGGCCTGGATCTCACTGATAAGCATCCCAGTGATTAAGAGTAATCTGTGTGCAGAATTTCTGGATCACTCTGGAATGTGACGGGCCTGTTAGGAACTGGGTGTTCTATGAATGGGTGTTGCAGACTGATAAATTGGTCTGTCGTGGTCGTGGCGAATGCAGAATGCCCTGGCCTTATTCCATGCAGTGCTCTGTTCCCAAAATGATCACAGGTGCCTGGACTATTTTGATATTTTGTTTTAAAACTAGCTACTTAGTTTTTTATCTGTGGATCAATAAATCAGTATTGGCCTTGCTTGATCTTTCTGGTCTCTTTTGTGTTCAGGGGTGTACACAATCTCTGCTAGGTGCAAGTCCCAAAATGCCAAGAGAAGTGTTGCAGAGTGATAAGTGTGTG
>NW_015249570.1:0-522 GCF_001447785.1 Gekko japonicus | reverse complement strand
AAACAGAGCAGGAGATTGCAACCGGGCTCCTAGTCGGCTGCTCTAACCGCTACGGCCAAGTCCATTTTCAAGGCTTACTGCATAGAAATCACTCACCCCGCCGGGAATCAGTTTTCTGTTCCCCTTACCCGTAGCACCATCCTGTTCGGATTCCTCTCTGCCTCCAGACCCGCCAGGAGATGCACAGTCCGTGAAGCTGGATATATATATGAGATCCCCCCCCCAAAAAAAAATCACATGTTTGCGCACGGCTGATTAACCGAGCCAGAAAGAAGCGGGGGCTGCGTTTTCAAAAGTACAAAAGCGGGCGGGAAGCGAAGCGGCGGGGAAGAAAAGAATTCTGCTCTCTCAGCAGATACGGGGATCCCAGCTCTAGCAATATCCATCCCAGCTCATGATTAGGGCATTTGATATGCTTTTTTTTTTGGGGAGGGGGGGGGAATGTTGATTTCCTGGTCAAAGCCGACTGCAGTTGGCAGACCCACCCACTCCTTAGAGCTCTTTCGAGAACTGCTCGTGAGA
>NW_015249569.1:0-522 GCF_001447785.1 Gekko japonicus | reverse complement strand
AAAAAAAAAAGATCAACCCCCAAACAGTAAAATATCATGTCTGTGCAAGTGTAAACAATATGGGTGCAATGACATTCCAGTGGCATTTTGGGCTTCTATAGCAACACCAAATGGCACCAAAATGTCAGATTTTTTTTCTTTAAAAAGAGGTAATGGGAATACAGTCAGTGTGTGCAACGCAGTGAGGGAGAAGGGAGAGGACAGAAGATGTGAAGGGAGGGGAGATTTAGAGGACTCTATGATAGGAAGGAGCGGGGACTTGGGGATACAAGGAGGAAGAAAGGGGTTGCAAAAAAACCCTAGAAAATAGTCTAAAATGTAGGGATTGGCCTCAAGGATGAAGAGAAGGAAGCACATTACTGGGAAGGATGGGACAGGGAAGGAAAACATCTGCCTAGAAACATCTGCCAAGAACTGGGAGAGATGGAAATCATATAACTGGAAAAGTTAAGGTTGGTGAAGAAGAGTGTGACAAGAACGGTTAGGCAGAGGGCAGAGGAAGGGGTAAGGAACCTGAGGTAG
>NW_015249568.1:0-522 GCF_001447785.1 Gekko japonicus | reverse complement strand
GAGTCCCTTTAAACCCTTGTTTTCTGCTCTGTCCACAAGCCACCACAAACTGCTTTAAATGTTCATGGAAGTTCATGATGGTGGACCCGTCACGAACTTCTGTTTGCAAACCATGAACAAGGCAAAATTCCTGATGGATTTTGCTTCGTGGTTCAACTCATGCCTATCCCTACCTTTGAATCTCCACTATGACTCCAAGTTCTCATTCTTGGTCAGGCACTTCCAATTCAGACACTTGTGGATCAGGGAAGTAGGGAGAATAATTTATTGGTTTGGATGCACTGGACTGGACAGAAGACCTTAACGAATGGTGTTTGGGGGGCATTTGAGGCTACAGCAGGATGAGGTGGAGGCAAGAAAGTCCTGTTTCATGAGATGAAATCCCTCTGTCCACAGAAACACTCTGATGGACTCAAGATATTATCAGAGATAAGTGCAAAGAGATTTAGCGTTGCCCCAAGATTGTTCATATCGTATAATCTATATATTTCTGCCCAAAGGAGTCTTAGAGCAGTTTACAAT
>NW_015249567.1:0-522 GCF_001447785.1 Gekko japonicus | reverse complement strand
AAAACTAAGGTGGCTTCGTGGAGGCTGTGGATATGGGATCCATAAGTGAGGCGGGATCCCTTTCCTAGGGAAGGGAGAACTCACACATTGAAGGGAGAACGCACACATCGCTTCCATAGGTTCAGGCTTCTGGTACAGAACTGCAGATGTCCTATTAATGCACTTGACATTCCTGTTATAGGAGCCCTTGAAGTTGTTTCAGCCAGGGGGGGGAGTTATTAAATTGCACAAGTCCAAACCAAACAATCTTAAGGAAAGTATCTGCTCAGAAATCTTGGAGAGTTTCTTCTCCATGAGGAATGAAATCCTGGGCGGTATCCAAGCACCTGTGCATGGAAGCTGGCCCCTGATACTCTTCATTCCTGCAGCCCCTTCCATTCCCCAGAAAGACCATTCCTGGGGTCCCAGGATCCACGGGAAAGAACAGTGATGTGAATCACTGGGCTGGAGTGAGACGGGACTAAGAGATACAACTCACTTCTTTCCTCAGCTGAGCTGTGCTTGCAGAAGAAGGAGAAGTAT
>NW_015249566.1:0-522 GCF_001447785.1 Gekko japonicus | reverse complement strand
ACATCTAACACAGGGTGGGGACCCAGAGCCAACCTCTGTACTCCATAATGTAAAGTATTTCTACATCCTGTGACAAGGAGACTTCTGAAACTGTCTGTAGAACAAAATGATGATCAAGGCAAAGAAGCTGATCAGTGTTTGCCACTCTGTAGAAAGTGAGGGAAGAACTGCATGAGTACAAGAAATCCTTCAGGATATAACCTTTGAAATGTTTCTTGCTCTGCAACTCATGATTTTGTTTCTATTAACAGGTTTTTAATTAGTTTCACATTGTAACTGTAGTAAATTAGCTACCAGTCACTTTCGCAGAACTTTTTTGCATTGTGAAGGGCCTGAAAATGTACTCACACTGCTGTAAGCTTAGCAAAACACATAATGATGTTGTCATGGTGCGAAACAAATCCAGGGAGGAAGAGGACTAAGTCCTTGGATTAATTATTGACATCACGATACAGAAATAAAGTTTGGTTAGTATAACTGTAAAATCAAAGCCAAAGTAGCACCAATTACTGTAACCAATCA
>NW_015249565.1:0-522 GCF_001447785.1 Gekko japonicus | reverse complement strand
ATCCAATCTCTTCTTCTTCTTCTTATAAAAACAATCCCTAGCCTAGGATTGCACAGCAAATTGAGCCACCTGTTCTCTGTAGGAGTATGGGTTTTAAGCATCAAGAATGAGGATTTCTTCAGGTATAAAGTTGGCTTGAATTCATGTAACTGTAGTCTAGGGACGACCTGACATGTGCAGATTTATATAACCTGTGATGTCGTAACTCGGGCTGCCACTCAAAAGATTGGCTACCGCTGTCGGATTTCACCCTTCTGGCAAGAAGCTCAAGATGGAATATGTGGGATTATCCCAGTTTATCTTCACAACCACTTTGGGGGACAGGAAGACCTGGGACCCCAATCTAACATACACATTTGTCCACAGTGGCTGTGAGAAACACTTAACTTTGAAATAATTGTTTTACTTTTCCTTGGATTTCAATAGCAAAGGAACCAGATCCGAGCCCAAAGTGGCAGGTTCCAGGGGGTTTTTTGGGAGGGGGGAGCACACAAAGTTCCCCATGCCCCCCCCCCACATGGC
>NW_015249564.1:0-522 GCF_001447785.1 Gekko japonicus | reverse complement strand
AAAAAAAATAACTGCAGCAAAAATCACATGCCTGTTCATAAATATTGTTTTCCTTTTTAAAAGACCTCTTCCAATTTTATTTGAAGGCAACCCCTTTCCTTTTCCCCTCCTTGGCCATTTTAGAACCATACTGCAAAACGGTTCCTAAAGCCAGCCTTAACTCTACCATATGTTAAAAAAGGATGACATACAATTATAGGATCAGAATCTACTACTCGAAATCAAACAGTCTTTCACAGCTTTGGAACTACAGGTGTGCCCTTCTCAGTGACAAATGGAAACTCCTTTTAAATTTCAGTGAACCCTAGAGTCTAGTGTGTCATTTGAGGCAATTGCATTCTGGAGATTGGAAGATACAATTCACTGGAAGGTCACAGTGAATTTGCTGGAAACTGAGGTTCTGTCTCCATCACCTTCTTGTACATTATCTTGATACTCATGAGTTTGCTTTTTTAAAAGCTTTTTGGACTGTTCTGATCTGATGCAGCACTTTCGATGTAGCATATAAAAGAACAAAGTCTC
>NW_015249563.1:0-522 GCF_001447785.1 Gekko japonicus | reverse complement strand
ACTATTCTCACTTTCTGTACAGCTTTGCATGTTTCTCTCTCACTCCCCACAAATTTGTCCACAAGTGTATATATACACACATGTGTGTATGCATGATCTTGTAGCTGTGCACACGGAATAGGGTGGAAAGGGAGGCAGTATAAGAATGACAAAACAATGACAAAGAAAAAGAGATTACATATCCTCTGGGGTGAAATTATACATATACAACCTACTCTCTGGAAAGTACATACAAGTTCTTCAAGTTGGTCCCATTTTTAATTGTTCCATAAGCTATGTTTCTCAGCCACAGAAAAACCTCTATATGACATTGGGGGTATAACAAATTCTCTGTCACGTACCAAGTCTTCTAACTAGTTGTGGCGATGAAGAATCATAGTACTACAAGTTTTATGATGTTTAGAACAACCTTTTATAATTAAAGAGCCAATCTACAACAAAAATTAGAGAAAGACTAAAAAGAGCCTGCATAAGGAAGCCAATTTGCATAACTGAAAAATACATAATTAAACATTACTGATT
>NW_015249562.1:0-522 GCF_001447785.1 Gekko japonicus | reverse complement strand
TGGTGGGCTGAAGCAGCAGAACAAAGGTGCCACTAGACTCAAACTTTAATCTAATGTATTACAACACCTTTTAGGCATCTTTCTCTAGTTTGTACAATATTACTGCTCTGAAAGATCTCACAGGAGAAAATATCCTATTTGAAAAAGATCTAGTTGCCATTGTTCTAATTTGAATCAAAATGAAACATGGATTCACTTACCATCTATGAAGTTCCAGAAATCTGTGCTTTGTTATTGAACAGCTGTCTAAACCTGACACATTCCACATGAGTATTTTATAGAGGATAGCACACAGGTTGTCTTAATTCAAAGTTAGACTAGCCTCAGGCTCACATACGTAGTACTAAAAGTTCCTCAGCCAAAGGGAGACATGGATTTATTCCAGTGAGTTTTAGTGGAAGGGACACTGAAATCTAGGTATGCCATAGACTTCTCATGCTAATGGGCCAGGACGTTTTCATGATCAAAATACCTTTGGATCCAACTTTTTTAAAAGGTTGAATTGTTCAACAGCCGTGTTGC
>NW_015249561.1:0-522 GCF_001447785.1 Gekko japonicus | reverse complement strand
TTTTTTTGCACTGTTAGAAAAACACAGAAGCCAGGAAGACAGAAGCAAGGATGATTTCAGATTTCTCACCTCTGCAGTTCTGACCTGAATCCCATTATTTCAATTTCACTTCTTCCTTGTGGATCAAACCTGTGATTTATTTTCATGCCCTTTTTGGTTTTCTTGCACCAGATTTCCCTGGTAAGTTATATATTGTTCAGTGTTTCCTGCATCTATAAACCAGCAGTATATATTTCACATATATATTTTTATATCTTGCACATATACATGTCGGCCTCTATCCAGGCATATAGTTCTCCTGATGGGATGGCATTTCTGTTTGTGGTGATTGCTGCCAGTTGCCCCATGCCACTGCAGACCCTCGTTTTTGTTTTGTCCCATGCTGTTCTTGAGTTTCCACTAATCCCCAGGCATAAAATTTCAGGGGAGAGTGCAGTGGACTGCAGCAGGACAGAGAAGCAGGAAAGCCCAGCCCTGCAGAATCTGTGGATGGTTAAAGTGATTAAAATGTGCAGTTTGCTG
>NW_015249560.1:0-522 GCF_001447785.1 Gekko japonicus | reverse complement strand
AGGACTCCTGCTCTTTCCTACGGAAAGTCTCCATGCAGTCTGAATAACTGAAAAACTTGAGCGGGTAACACCTCATTATATTAACTGCCACACCAACTATCTACAGTAGTTAACCGTGATGCTAATTGGCATTTAAAGCTAGTCTCTCGAACCCACAGTTTCATCCAGCCATAATTCACTTTAATTGATATCTAATTGACCACTGTGTCCTTTGAGCGAAACCCTCTCATTAAGAAATAATGTAATGGAAGCTTGGAACGGCACAGAACAATCAACCCCTTTCGTGTCGGAGCACAGACGGGCCTTAGTACGAACCAAACATGAACATTGTGGAATCCCTTTGCAACCACTGATGTGAAGAACACTCAACTCTTTTGGACTGGAACGATGAAGGATTCTGGGGAAATCAGGCAGGGTAGATCCATCAGTGGCTATTAGTCATGATGGTCTAAATGGAGTCTTCGTGTTCAACACCAGTGTCCCTCTGAATTAACCATGAGCCAGTGTGGTGTAGTGGTTAGA
>NW_015249559.1:0-522 GCF_001447785.1 Gekko japonicus | reverse complement strand
CCAACTTGGATCTTTTAGACGAATGTACAGAACTTGGGAGAGAATGTCCAGAGATTGAAATCTCTGAACTGCTTAAGAACTAAAGGATGATTCTTAGGTTATTTTGACAGTATCATTGTCATTCTCATGGGATATTTTCATGTTACTTCAATAATATAAGAAATAGGTAGAGTAAATGAAAGTTACTTAAAATGGCAGTGGTACCCTGCTCCCACATCTCTGTTCCATTCCATGGCTGTTCATGTAAATGGAATGAATATTGTGCTGACATTTATCACTTGTTGTCCATCAGAGCCAATCTTAAAGAATTATGTAGTGACAAAAAATGCAGTATATCCTAAAAATTTGTGTCCTTCTGCAATGAAAACTAAGGCACAGTACTCACCACCTTGTCTGAGGAGGCCCTGAGACAAGGTGCCCTCAGTAAGACCCCTCCAATATACTCCAAAGGGTTTTCCCTTGTACAATGGCTCCTTACCGCCACTGCCACCCATTCATTCACCCAGACAGCCAATGTTATGG
>NW_015249558.1:0-522 GCF_001447785.1 Gekko japonicus | reverse complement strand
AAAAAAAATACCAAATACAAGCTTGTCCTTTTCAAATCGTCGGCAGCCGAGTCGGCAAATCCCTCCGGAATTAATTTTCTACTTAGATGAAGAACTCAGCCATTCCTCTTTTCATTGCTAGCTCGGGATGGTTACCTAGATACCCAGCGCTTCTAAAGGACGTGCGTGCCAAAAGCCATTTTAAATAGCTTGATTTGTCATCTAAATGCAGACGTCGTTTGGAGAAGGGCTCGTCGGCTGGGATTGCTGGCTGGCTGTGCGCCGAAGGCGTCTCTTGGCACAACAGATAGCTATTCACTTTACTGATTTCTGGCCAAGTTTCACGTGTCCAGAGCTGAATTTCCTTTGTGATCCAAGGGAGCCTCACAAAAGAAGACATGCCTTGATTGTTTCCCAGGTATAGGATGGTAGAAAAACCCAGCAATGACTGTTTGTGTCTGTGTGTGTCCGGGCTGCCAGTCACGTGACCAGCAGCGGAGACTTGCCATCCGGGGAGGCCCAGCGACGTCACCCGTGACACAT
>NW_015249557.1:0-522 GCF_001447785.1 Gekko japonicus | reverse complement strand
ACCCACTAGTCCATCCTGTCTCTGCTGCTCTGACTAGCTGCCTGCCTGCCAATGCTGCTGCTGTGCCTACCTGCCTTGGAGGCCTTTGTCATATTAGTCTCAAAAAGGGCAGCAGCTCCTGCTCTTCCTTTTCCCAGCATAACTGCACCATTGACACTTTGGCAGGGGGAGGGGGCTGCTCCTGCTTTTTCTCCCATCCCATCCCTTCCCCCTTAAGAGGTCCCAGCAGGTAGGTGAGATTTCTGCTGTTAGCTGGTGAGAGCCTGATCCCATGCTTGTGGATTTGCTTAGAAGACAGTCCTGTTCACCGTTTATGAAATAAAAGGGCAGAGCAGAACTTGCCAGTTGCCAAAAATACAATGCCCCTGAAATTGCCAGAAATTACTTTTTATTGTACTGCATCCGGTCTGCATTTTAATTATTTCCCCTCACCCTGGATCACATACCTATCTTGTAATGCAGCAAAAGCCCTTCTCAAATACTGATTTTGATATCTTGTAGTCATTTGCATTAGCAACTCTA
>NW_015249556.1:0-522 GCF_001447785.1 Gekko japonicus | reverse complement strand
GAGCCAACCACAACATTTAAGAAACTGATATTATGCCAAGAAAATGCATTTCAAATGCAATTGATTCTTGGACTCCATTGAGGTATTGGCCAATTTTGGGGATGACAACTTTAACTATTTCCATAGAATCCAAAAGTTTTTATACGTTAGCTGAAAAAATGACATGAACCTGAGTGATATTCACACTCTGATGATATCTCTGCTCATAATCTCAAAAGATGCTCCAGTAGTTTCATGCAGATGTTAAATAGCATGGCATACAAACAAAATATAATGATGTAGGATTCCATATTTCAAATTTTAGGAAGTCAACCAGTTGTCAATCCCAGGCAGCTCCAGTTAAAAGATGGCTGGAAATATCTTTATCTATCTGAAAACCTGGAAACTTTTAACCAGCAAGAGTAGTCAATGCTAAGCTAGATAATGTGAAACAATATAAGAATGAATAGGCATGTAGTGCATTTTTTCAGTTCAGTTCACTGTTTGGGGCAGCCCTAAGAAAGCCCCTTTAAACAGCTGATC
>NW_015249555.1:0-522 GCF_001447785.1 Gekko japonicus | reverse complement strand
CCACGCAGGGGGCTCCTCACAGGCCTATTTTAACTCCACCTACCGTGCTCAGGCTCCGCTCGTGAGCTTCATCAAGGATAATGACGCTGTACTTGGAAAGATGCGGGTCTGCCAGTATCTGCCTCAGCAGGCAGCCGTCGGTCATGTACTTGATTGCGGTGTCCTGCAAGATTTAATCAGACTTTTGATTAGTGCCGCAAGCTGAGACACCGACAAGGACTTCCCAAACCGTTGGCACCTGGATCATTCATGTGACCGTTATTTTTCCCCCTGGTTCAGAAACTAGCGACACGTTTGCTCTCGAAAAGGTATGTTTCAGCTGGCTCAGAACCCACAAGGGCAGGTATCGTTTTCACCAGTGCAGGGCAGCCCCGCTGGCACGGCCTCCTGGCTTCACGGTTGTACGAACCAGTGTGCCCGCTCTGTTCACCACAGTGGCTTATTGCTGCTTTTCTCCACCCCTGACAGAAAACTGCTCAGTGCTGGTTAAGTGGTTAAGTGCTGCAGTGGTTAAGTGCGCGG
>NW_015249554.1:0-522 GCF_001447785.1 Gekko japonicus | reverse complement strand
TAGAGTCTGCTGTTCTTAACCACCACACCAAACACCGCTCTTATCCACCCCAGGAGCAGCACTGGGGGATATTTTGGATGGTTGCAGGCTGAGGCAGGCAAGGAAGTCTCACGCTGGAAATCCTTTCCATTCAAGCCGTTGTCTTATTAACCACTGGTCTCTCTAATGCGTGAACAACAGCTGAATGTAAATCCAGAAACTAGTACAAGAATGATGTGGAGAAATAGCAAGGAGGTGCCCAGACTGAGGGAGTACAGCAGAGTTGTGTGTTGGACAAAATTAGCTCTCTCTATCATCCCCTGGTTCCCAGGATCAAGAGTGCATACCCCTAAAAGCAAACTCTATGTTGGGGGTTATTGGGAAGGAGACGGACAACAAAGCAGCCAACACTGTGATGCCCCTATAGTAGGACTGTGCTGTGACCTCATTTGGAATACTTTGCGCGGGTCTGGTCTCCGCATCTCATAAAAGGATATTGCTGAGCTGGAAGAAAATGCATGGAGGAGAGGTCCACCAGTGGCT
>NW_015249553.1:0-522 GCF_001447785.1 Gekko japonicus | reverse complement strand
CACTGGCCACCACCCATTCAAATGCCCAGAAATGGACTGTTGGCCACTGGGAAGTAGTTGTTCAGATCGCTGGGATTCAGGGATACCTTCTTCAGGAAAGGTTGCATGACTTCCTCTTTCAAGGCAGTCGAAACTACACCCACCCGCAGAGAGGCATTTATTACTTCCCAGACCCATTCAACCAGCCCAGGCAGGCTTAGTTCTAATGGCCACAGAAAGCAAGGTTTAGGTCTAGACATGTTGGGTTCTTCTGAGCAGCTTGTCCGCTTCATCAGGCCTCATCAAATGAAAATCATCTATATAACTAGGACTGTACTGCTCTTCAGTCGCCCCCGAGAGTGAACTGCACCATCTGTGGAATCTAAGTAATATGATATCTGAATGCATCCCTAGGAGCAAAGCTAAAGATCTGGACCTAAAACACATCTTCTAGGGCAAGACCTCCTCATCTGTCCATACAGCTCATGTCTTCTTCCATTTCTTCTGTTACGTGGTGTTAGCCAAATTGCCTTGATATTTTAA
>NW_015249552.1:0-522 GCF_001447785.1 Gekko japonicus | reverse complement strand
CCTGTGCTGTGTGCAGATTGCTGGGGCATAACGTTTCTGCCAAGGCCGATTCAGCAGTGCTTTCCTTCCACGTCACGTAAACAATTTGCATTCCTGTTGCTTGCGGCACCCGAATGGGTTACTTTCTCAGGGATTTATGTCTGTTTGTCCAGGGTAGTTTGCTGCATTATCAGATAGGACTACTTTCCTGTTTGGACAGGCCGGCACCTGTGTTAGTATTTACAGTTCAGTGGCTTTGGAGCAATACAGCTGACATCTTTTATGTACACCTGTGCTGATTAAAATGGCTCGTATTGCTCCATAATGTAGCTGATGACAATACACCAAGGATATTCATGCCTATGCACAAGGTCAGAGTGACCCTTTGATTTACCAGCTCTGGAGAGAAGGAGAGAGCTGAGCGGAGGGGTTCTACCTGTGAAAAGCCCACACCTGGTGTCACCGTGGCCTGGGGAAAGTTGTATAGCCATAGTAGTGGTGTTGGAAAGCACGATCAAGTCGTAGCCAACTTATGGCGACCCC
>NW_015249551.1:0-522 GCF_001447785.1 Gekko japonicus | reverse complement strand
TTTGCGGTAAGTACTTGGTAGCCCTAGGATGAATTCATTTCCTTACCAGTTGCTTTCTTTCTTGGTTCTTTGACATTCAGTTAAATGGTGGTTTTTAGAGCAGTAATGGAATCAGGAGAAACTGGCGAGAAGTTAGGCTAGGTTTAGCAGTAAGGCTTTTTGTTTTTGTGATAACCAGGGTTGCCCCTGTAGTTACATCCTGCAACACTTTTGTCATAGTTCTAGTGAAATTAACCAGAGGCTGGGGTTAGGTTTTGTGGATCAGAACATTTGGTTGCGAAAATACAAAATCCTCAAGGCTGAGAAATGAATCCAGCTCCTACGTTTGGGGTTTGTGCGTGGCCAAGAGCGGGCAGTGGGCTCGATCACCCAGAGATAGCTGCAGCTCAGAGGAGGGGACACCAAGGAGGCCCACGACACCCAAGAGGAAGCATGACCAACAGCACAAGGCACATGCGGGAGAGAGGTGTCCACCAACAACAGCATGATGAAGCAATACCTGTCTGCCTCCTCCTCCTCCTC
>NW_015249550.1:0-522 GCF_001447785.1 Gekko japonicus | reverse complement strand
CCTTGTGCCCCAGGCCCCTAGAGTTTTGCTGCAGCAGGAGTAAAATGGATGGGCGGGCGGGCAGTGCACAGTACTGTGATATCATTTCTCTGTTTGAACCCCAGATGTGACTTCCCTGTATCACATGACTCTATTGGGATTTCCCAAATCTTCATGGTAAAAACCATAGATGATGCTGATTTCAGCAGTCCCTGCCCTCCCATTACCCCGGGGGCAACCCTGGAGCCACCCAGAAAAGGAAAACAAAAACATAGCTGGCCTAATATGCATGTCCCTGTCTTCAGGGAACATTAATTGAGATGCACTTCAAAGTACAGTGGCTGTATAAGTCTGGGAACAGGAAGAGGGTAAGGAATGACGCATTGTCCTTGCAGTGGGGTCAGGTGGCAAATCTATTCACCATTAGCAGGGGACCCCGGTGAGGATTCGCAAGGAAACTTGTTACCCCCTCCAGGTGGTCCTCCTTCCCGTGTTCTCTGTGGTTTCCTTCCCCCACCCTTGCAGCTTCTCCCCTTTCTCTGC
>NW_015249549.1:0-522 GCF_001447785.1 Gekko japonicus | reverse complement strand
TATTATTATTATTATTATTATTTCAGGATACCCATCTTCATCAATAGTGATGCCTGCACATTTACAGATGTCACAAAACTTTCCCAGAGTTGCATGTCATTTTGTGTTGCCAAAGAACCCCCAAATGGCACCTGATATGAAAGCAGCAATGGTTACTACCAGGAAGAGAAGAGTGTGGCAGAGGTAGGCCAACTGAGGCTGCAGCAGGCATCAGGAAGGTAGAAATTGCACCTGAGCTGAAAATGGAAGCTGAATCAGAGTTAGCAGCCAGGAAGGGGGAGCTGTTGGGGGGGGCAAGCTGGCATCAAAAAGAGGGAAGCCTGAGCCAGTTAGAAGGAAAAGGACAACTGGAGTTGCATCTGGTGTATGTTTGAGGTGGTGGGATTTGCCTTCTGTGAGTTACTATTGTCAAGAATCCTCAATCTAAGGAATTCTTGGTTCATGCTGGCAGAGTACAACATTACAAATCCCTGGGATGTGCTTCCACACACTAACCAGTTCTGGTACCTGCCACCAGCCCCT
>NW_015249548.1:0-522 GCF_001447785.1 Gekko japonicus | reverse complement strand
TGGATCCAGTTGTCGTAGTGGAAGAAGTAGTCGATCCAGAGGGGCAGGGTGCCGATGTACAGCAGGTCCGCGATGGAGAGGTTCATCAGGTAGACGCCCAGCTCGTTCTTCTGCCTGACCTGCAGGTAGGCCGCCCAGAGCGCCATGCAGTTGGTGGGGAGGCCGATGGTGATGACGATGATGTAGAGGGTGGGCGGGAAGAGGTGGTCGACCTTCGAGTCCACATGGCAGCTCAGCAGGGAGGTGTTGCACATCCTCGAGGCACGGGCGGAGTCAGAGCAGGAGGAGCTTGCGGGGCTGGGAGGGGTACGTCCAGAGGACCACGCAGGCCCCCGCGAGGAAGTCCCGAGAGAGGATGGGCGGCAGGCCCTCCATAGGCCAAACCTAGACGGCGCCTCCCCCTCGGGCTCTGGATCCTCCAGTTAGCGCGGCCGGTCTTGGAGAAGAGCGCTCTCTCCGGCGGCTCCTGTCTCGGATCTGGGAAAGGAGAGTAGGACAGGGTTTTTTTTCTGTTACATTATG
>NW_015249547.1:0-522 GCF_001447785.1 Gekko japonicus | reverse complement strand
TAGGCCAAGATACCAAAAATAAAGCCCTCACCCATCCCTGATACTTCTCCAGAGACCTCATGAAACAGGTAGTGGTGGTGGGGAGTTGTACACAAGGGGTCTTCTCCATAGTGCCCTCCACCTGGGTAGAGTTAGCATAATTCTGCCCAGATTTTTGTCTCCTTACTTTAAGATTGTCCAAATGCTTGAATCTGGGTGGGACGTGGAAGGCACAGAGAACAGGTCTGAGCCAGGAGAGATAGTACTCAGTGGTTTTCAGTGGTTCTGGGGCAGAGCCCAGCTCATCAGCTGTGCTGTATGTATGATTTTGTTTTAGAGGCTGTAAAACCAAACAAAAATAATGACTTTGCAATTACTGATCTCTCAGTGCAACCAAACCTTGACTAGACAAAAGCTTGTTTATATCTTGTCCTTCTTCCAAGAAACTCAGGGCACCATGCATGGTTCATTCCTACCCTCCAACATTTCACAGGTGTAAACAAGGACACACTTGTACCATTCTGATTCTCATAGCAAGGCCTC
>NW_015249546.1:0-522 GCF_001447785.1 Gekko japonicus | reverse complement strand
TTTTTTTTTAATTCGACAGGTGTACACAGTTTGCCAAGGCAGCTCCATGATCTGACATTAGGCATTTTTATCAAACACACATTTAAAAATTCGTAGGACTTGTGCCTGGAAGGTTTTTCTGCTGACTACAATTAACTTCCTATTCAGCTGCTGGCTTCTCTAGACAAGTCTTAAAGCTCAGTCACAGGCATATTTTTTTTCCTTCCTAAAAAAACAACATAACAAAAATGTCAGGTAGACAAATTTTTTTCTTTAAAAGTACAGTTTTGGTTATGCTTTCTATTAGTTCTCATATTTAAAAAAATATAAACTCTCTCTCTCTCTCTAAAGTGCATCATTGTACCTACAACTGTACACAAGCCATTCCAAAAGTGCAGCAATCTCGCTGCAAAAACAGCTTTGGATAAGCACAGAACAGGAAAGGGGACAACGTCATCACTGGATATTGATGGATCTGCCAAAGTTTTGGGCGGGGGGGACAAAATTGTTACAGCAAAGCATTGGCTGGTTTGTCCCATGTTT
>NW_015249545.1:0-522 GCF_001447785.1 Gekko japonicus | reverse complement strand
AGGATAAATAATTAATAAAAATAGTTGTTAATAATAGGCTATTTTCATTCCCATTGGTAAATCCAGTTAGCATTCTGCTACAATAGGATATGCTTGCCTATGGAACAGTTCAGTCATGGCTAACTTTGGGTAGGTTGGCGCCTGCTTTTGAAGTGCCCTTAGAATCCTTCCCTAGAGTTTGCTGCAATTTACAATATGTTAAGTTTAACCTTTTCCTTATGAAGTACATTAAACGGAGAGATAATGGCATGCCCATGGCTAGCGATCATGCCTTTTCACTGGCCAAGAACTTAGCAATGACTCCCAAATTCAAATCCAGGTGTGCAGAGAGATTTTTTTAAAAGTCAAAAAACTGCTTTGGAGAGGTAGGTTTATGGAGTCAGAGATGCCAGCCGGTCATCACTATGCATGGAGTAGTAAACAGGTAAAACCATCTTGAGTTTAATCTGGAAAGGAGGCTGTATGAACAAAAGGCTGCTAGAATAGAGTGGTCCCCCTCTCAGAATGCATGTTACCATGCTC
>NW_015249544.1:0-522 GCF_001447785.1 Gekko japonicus | reverse complement strand
CAGGGCTTGGAAGGAGAAGAGGGGAGGCTGCACTTAGCAGGAGGGTCACCCACTAATAGCAATCACAATGGAGTTTTTTTGCTTTGAGTTAGGAAAAAGCAGAAAAGCTAGAAAAGCAGTGAAAGCTTCTTTTGCCAAGGCTGCATTTCAAGGTTGTAGCACACAAATACACACAAAACACACAGTTTCTCTTCACTTTCAATTTTTCCCGAGGTCTACCAAGACTATAAATTCTTCAGGACAGATAAATGGGGAAGACTTGCCACTTTGGACAGGAGCATCATTCAGCACCTTGTTGCAGGAAGCTTGTATGTCTTCTTGGGGATGATAGAGAGAGAACACGCAGGCACACTGCTTTAGTGAAAAGATCAGGACAGCAAATGAACTTGGTAACTCTTATATAGGAGAAGAGCACATAATTGCTCAGTGTCCTAATAATTCTCTGTCCTCAACAGGAATTTTAGAGAAATGCAGGTGTGGTATACTGGTTCACGTGTTGGACTATGATCTGGAAGACCCAGA
>NW_015249543.1:0-522 GCF_001447785.1 Gekko japonicus | reverse complement strand
GACTGCTGTCCCCTTGTTTTCTAAATGAAAGCTATTTGTATTATCCACGGGCCGCTCAAATCTACGATAGTCTCATTGACTCCGAGAAGGACGCACTCATGTGAGTGAAACTGGCCCGAGGTCAGCCAAGTACTGTGCTTGACTCCCGTTGATTTTGTGTTTGAATTTATTCGCAAACGTGCAGTGAAGCGGAAACAGAGGCAGTCGAGTGTTCAGTTTGTTTCAGCCACTGGCCATAAAAAGCGTGCCAACGAACAGGAACCCTAGATAATAAATAAAGCTGATTAGATAGTAGACGATCAATAAATACATATAAAGAGAACACAGAGTAACCGCAGACTGATGTGAAGTGGTCTCAGGACAAACCATCAAGGCCTTTGAGAGAGAGGACCTATGCAGGACAAAATCCATGGCGGGGCTGGCTGTTCTGGGGACACAGGAAAGACCACACCATTGTGTGCCTATAAATTTAGCAGCAATTTGCCAATCCCATTGTGATGTCCTCCTTATTGGGGAGACTGT
>NW_015249542.1:0-522 GCF_001447785.1 Gekko japonicus | reverse complement strand
CAGGAATGGAGAGAGGAGAGAATGTGAAAGAGTTAAATAAAAGAGAGTGTAATTGAGAGTAACTGGGTAGAAATCGGCTTCTCTCGTTTGATGCTAGAGTTCTGTGTGCCCTAATGATGATGGGCAGTGGAGTCAGGAGAGACGGACACGGTCTATAATTAGCCGCTTTGCTTCTAAAAGACGGCCATGACTTACATGGCTTTAAAAATTCATGGAGGACGGATGAGTCCACTGTTACTACTGACAGTGGCTAAAAAAATGGGGATGTCCACATTCGGAGGCGGTGTGCCACTGAATACCAGCCGTTGCCTTCAGGGTAGAAACATCTGGCTAGCCACAGTTGAAAATACTGTTGTGTTGGCTTGACCCATGTGGGGCTCTTGGTACGATATGTTGAAGTGCCGACTGGTGTGTCCGAAAGAATGATTGCAGAGTATAGGACAGAAACAACAGGTCTGTAATACCTTTCGCTCCGTTTGCGAAGTGGCCGTGGCTCTGTCAGGGTCTTTAGGCAGGTCACAC
>NW_015249541.1:0-522 GCF_001447785.1 Gekko japonicus | reverse complement strand
AACTGATCTCTGTCATCTGAAGATCAGTCGGAAATCCAGGAGGTCTCAGGTCCCACGTGGAGGCTGGCAACCCCACTCACAACATGGAGATAAGCCACTCTTGTTGCTTGCACTGAGTAATCGGGGTATAGTGCCTCTGATGATGGAGTTTCCGCTTAGCTGTCATGCCTTGATAGTACTATCTGCCATGAATTTGTGTAACTCTGTGCTTCTTGACCTGTGGGGTGTGAGTCACAAATCTAGCAGCTGAGTCACAAGGCTCAAACTCTTGAGCTGGAAAAGCCCCCTTCCCCTTCTTTCAGCTATGGAACAAGAGGGTGGAGCTGCTGCATTCTCCCCTGCCTTCCTTTCTTTTGTACCTCCAATTATTCTAAAGGGTTTGGCTCACTTCCAGGCACTTGTGATGTGAGAGGAGATTGGGGTTAGGCTAAGCACATGGGTCCATGGATCCACACATCTAGTTGCCTATAGTAGGACGAGTTTACAATTGGGGCCCTTTCTGCAACCGTATTTTGCCTCGGT
>NW_015249540.1:0-522 GCF_001447785.1 Gekko japonicus | reverse complement strand
GTGTGGCTAAAATGGATTTCTGTTTGCTGCTTTTTGATGGCATCAGTGCATGCCTGGGGAGACCAGTCCTGCTTAGTATTTCATGCTTGTGCTGGGATTAATTTGACAGCATTTCACTTTGGGGTGACTTTAGCAGTAGCTTTTATTAACTCCTTAATGACTGGCTTTGGGGAGGGAGAGATTTCCTATTATCACATAAGGTATGGTACCAAACTGACTATACAAACATCTGTATATTTAAATGGCTACTTCCTTTTTTAGATAAAGAAAGGGGGTGGAACTGAACTCTAGCCTGTGCGCTTAATTAGCCATCAACTGCATGACAGTAATTCTCCAGGCATAGAATTACAGAATAGCAGAAAAGAATAGACAGTTCCTCCAGTGTGCTAAATGACAAATTCTGGCTGAATTATCCCTGTTGAAGAAGCAGCCTTAGATGCTGCTTACATTCTTAGCAGCATAAATGCAGGTGCTTAAAATATAAATGTGGTTATTGTTGAGAAATGAACTAATTTATGATTT
>NW_015249539.1:0-522 GCF_001447785.1 Gekko japonicus | reverse complement strand
TGAGTCTGCTTACGACTGCACTGATATTCAAAGATGCAAAGTGCTATAAAATATAGGTTTCTTGCAGTAGTATATTTTCTTCTAATCAAGTCATTGAATATAGTGTTGAATTTTAGACATTTAACAGCTTATCATATAGTATGTATTGTAACTATCATAGACCATCAGAGGGATGTGCAGCTCAACATTTATTGATCAAGATCCATCCAAAACCAAAGCCATTAGTATGTATCATAATTCCTTATAACTAAATAGAATTACTTCTGATGTTTGAGAGTAGTCAGGCGCTTTCTGAACAGACAGATGTTTCAGATTCTCATTATCTGTTTTCATTTTCCTAGCAGAACATGGGAAGGACAGTAAATGGAGAAAGTAATTCAGCAGATATGTGCCAACCATAACTATTGCCTTATTTCCCCACAAAGGAGGATCATCCCTATTGGCATTTCTGTGTACAGTGTTTTTACTTAAATATGTGGTTAATATAGCAGAGTATTGCCCAGTCATAGAAGTGTGATACTG
>NW_015249538.1:0-522 GCF_001447785.1 Gekko japonicus | reverse complement strand
TCTCTAAGAGCTGACATAGCTGATTACATCACTTGCACATAAAAGGACAGTCTTGTACACATGATTCACTATTCTGCCCTTACTTCCTGCCAGTCAGCTGACCCAAGGGAAAGTAACTAAGTTTGCTGAGTCTGCATCAGATGTGATTGAATGATCGAATTGCTGCCGATGAGAAATGTGGCAGAATATTGCTGTTGCAGAGGAAACTGTGGGGGCGGTTCCACGGACTGCCGCTCCAATCAGATGACACATCCCGATCAAGGCATTGTGCCAGATCACTCCTGACAGTAAATGTTTTTGTGATGTTAAAGGAACCTCCAGTCTTCGCTCATTAAAATGTCTCAGCTGTCCCAAGCGCAGTGGGAACACAGGAAGAGGTACTCCAAACTTAAACTCAGTGTCTTTTGCATGGTTTTAGTAGCCCCATCAGAAGTTACGTGGGATGAAGGGAATGGGCCACAGCGCTTGTGTACCTGTTGTTTTCCTTCTCAGGAGTTATTTACATTCAGGCAGAGGTCATTT
>NW_015249537.1:0-522 GCF_001447785.1 Gekko japonicus | reverse complement strand
CGCTTGCCAGATTTCTTGAGCTATCAACTCCTGTTAATAACTCGAAAGGGGTTTTATCTCTTGGGTTCCCTGAGGAGTGCCACTACAATTATGCCTAATTTGCAGAAACTGAAGTAATTAAGGCCTTCGACTTCTCATAATAGTTACTTGTTAATATGTTACCATTATCTAATACACTTTCTACAGTATAGGAATCAGAGTCTAAACCAACCCTCCCTCCCAAAAATAACTGCTCTGAAATCCACAGAGACACTCTAGGCCTCAAAACTGATTTAACTTTACACCAGCTAGCCATGTCTGAAGACCATTCCAATCTCTTTCCTGGAATCACGTACATGGCTTTTAAAATCAGATTTTCATATTTTTATCTGGATAAAAGCACTCTTTCAAGAAGTGCAGAAGATATTTCTTAATATTAGCCCCTTTTCTTCTTCTCATATCTACAGCACTTTGACCACGGGAGGCCTAGTGTGCTAAATACATTTGTATAAACATTTTTAAAGAAGAAGAAGAAGAGATTGG
>NW_015249536.1:0-522 GCF_001447785.1 Gekko japonicus | reverse complement strand
ATTACTTTTTTATTTTTTAACTATTTTTTAAAAATAAATTTTATTGAGTTATACTGAACACAATTACAAAACTGCTTCTTTAGGGTGAGTGCAACCCCATCCAGAATAGGCCGACCTCTTAAACTCTGACTGGCTTCTACTGTATTGTTGCCCAGCAGGAACACGAGCTTATCTGGAGAGAGATTCGGTTTGTTGGCCCTTATCCAGAGTGTGACAGTTTCAAGGCACTCTAATGCCTGGGAAAGTTATATTTTACTTCACAGATTATGAGGCATACACTAGCTGTGATGGTCACTTGTGGTGGGGGGGAAATTGCCTCCAGATGACAATAAGCCTGTGCCAACCTTTGAAGATCTGATGAAATACGGTCTGACTCATGAAAGTTTAAGATGGAATAAATTTTTGTAGTCTTTACGGTACCACTGGACTCCTATTTTACTTTGTGAGCAGCCCCTGTAACTCTGGATGTTGTGTGGAAGACTTCATCTCTCTTACAAGAAAAGGGAAAGACAGGCCTGCACA
>NW_015249535.1:0-522 GCF_001447785.1 Gekko japonicus | reverse complement strand
AGATGAGTGGCCTGTATTTCTATCTCTTTAAAAGCGTGTTTAAGTTCTTAATTCACCTTCAGCCTTTGCTGGAACGAAATCCTTGTTATAAGGTTTTTGGACCCAGCACTCTGTTACATATTGATGTCACATTGTCCCTGCTAAGGCAATTTTACGTGCATTCTTAGGACCTAAACTGGAAGGTACGTATTGGTACTAATATTATTTCCAGTATATGCAACTACTTCTGACACAAGGTCAGATATATATGTGGCCCCAATTAAAATCTTTTGGTGTATCATTCAATTCCAAATTGGAACATTCCATTTTTGGTCCTACATTGATTACTGCCTTACATGTGTAACAGGGACTTTGTTGCATGGTGTATTTTGTACTATTTGACCTCTGAAGAAGGCTCTTGTGAACCAAAATGTGTCAGGTCATACACTGTTCTTTTTATGCATTTGTCACTTTGAACATTTGATGAGTCTTTATTGGCCCCCTACAAGGTTTTACCTTTACCTTTACAAGGTTTTTATATGT
>NW_015249534.1:0-522 GCF_001447785.1 Gekko japonicus | reverse complement strand
CTTCTCTTATGTTCTTATGTAACTTGAAGGAAGTGGACAGGAAATGGTTGCATTATATTTTGAAGGTGCCTTTTTGAAACTACTGGGGGCCACCGTGGTTTCTGGCCGGAGTTGGAGGTTTCCATACATCAAAGCTCCCCATTCTCCCCCCCCCCTTTGACAGTGAATTATTAGTTCTAGTATATTTGGCAACCCCATTCTCTTGGTATTTAAACTGAATGGCAGAAAATAAAAACAGGGGTAGCCTGTGGTTATGGAAATTCAGGACTGGGATTTATTTCTAAAACAAAAACACATTACAGGCTAAATGGGAATGGGGGTGGGGGGAGAACAAATGAAATCCATATTTCATGGCAAGGCACAGATTCGAATGCAGTATAAAACAGCTTAAACGTACTACAGAAGAGCTCTTTCATGGGGTTGCAGAGGGCCGTCAGCCGCAAAGATATCTCCGACTGGAGCGGTGAATATGTTCAACGTGTGCTGTTGAAGAGACTATTTGATCCATTTGTAGCCCCGGAT
>NW_015249533.1:0-522 GCF_001447785.1 Gekko japonicus | reverse complement strand
TCTCCAGGGATTTCCCAGTCTGGAGTTGGAAACCTAAGATTCTGTATGCTGCTAGTCTATCATCCATTGAGTTAGGGCAGGCAGGCTTGCCGGGGAACCACTCCTCCGTGGACAACGAAGACCCGGTTTTAACTAGCCACAGAGAGCCAGCCTAGGCAGGCTTTTAATTTAATTTGAAGGTTCCAAAGACCTGATCCACAACAGTTCACGATTAAAACTGCCGTCTGAGGGTCACTTGGGCCAAACGAGCCCCCCCCCCGTGTCCCTCAGCAGGCTATAAATCCAAACCACTGGAAGACGTAAGGGGCTTATCCCCTTTTGACAACAGAGAGTCCAGGCACCGGGTTTTTATCTTGATATTTCAATGCTCGCAGCTGCCCAAAGCAGGAACTTTGGGGGTGGGGTGGGGGGTAGAGCCTGAAGGCCTTTGATCCAAAAGGATCTTCCTGAGAGAAAACTCTTACAATTCCTCCTGGGTCTCCGGCTTAACTTTCAGCAGGTGTTTCTTCTGGGGGCCCTGGA
>NW_015249532.1:0-522 GCF_001447785.1 Gekko japonicus | reverse complement strand
AATCAAAGGGTTTATTGGTCTTCTGGAAGCCAGGCCTTGATATTTTGTAGGCGATCGGGAGCAAGCACTCTTACTTCTGTATCGTCTTCAAGGTTGCGTCTGTTTGGATCGTGCCCTTCTTCGTTTCCTACTTTTAATTTTAATACACAGAAGCAACTGAGCTGTCTGGGTATGCTGGACAAATAACGTATTCAGCCCACAATCTTGCTTCTGATAAAAGCTCTTCCAGGAGAAATACCTAGCTGCTATCACCAGCCTTGCAGAGCCCAGTTCAAACACATACCATTGTGCTCTTGGTGACGAACCTTTGTTTCAAAGCAGGGAAATGTCTGTAATTCGGAGGTGTCTTTTTCCACCAGGGGACTTAAGGGAAGAGAGGGACAGCTAAGTGGCTTTGGAAGTAAGGAGCATGAGGAATCCAACGGGCACGTGGGGCTAGCAAAACAAGGTGCTGCGGCAACAGCAGTCACACCTGGGAAATTTTGTATCAGTCATTTCTAGGGATCCCAAGTCCCCCCGGGG
>NW_015249531.1:0-522 GCF_001447785.1 Gekko japonicus | reverse complement strand
GAAGTTTGTAAGTGTCTTACTAGGTTGTATGATCCACAAAAGGCTCTATCACACGACATCTTTCACAAGGCATTTCAGCAGAACGTGGGCATCCACAGATCCATCAGTATTGCCAATAACAAACAAGCAACACCCATGGACTTGTTTACTGCAGCTCTTTACCAGGGCATGCAATTTAAACCACACATCTTTCTGCTACTCTGTGTTTTATGGTGGATTAACTGAAAGGTCACAGGCACGCATTTTGCAAGTGAAGAAATTGGATTTTCAGGTCTGTAATGATGAGGCTGCTTCTTGATACAAATACCTCTGCTTCTGACCTTGGAAAGCAGCAAAGCAAAGGACTGTGTACATGAACCAGCCTCAAGATAAAGATCTTAGCCCAAAGAAGACCTTTTTTTTGTGCTTCCCAGACATTTGCCAGTCTTGCATTTTGCCTGCAAAGACCATGAAACACTTTACTGTATGTTTACTTAATGTCACAACGACGAGAAGCTCAATTTGTTTCTCTTATTTAAATAT
>NW_015249530.1:0-522 GCF_001447785.1 Gekko japonicus | reverse complement strand
GGGGGGTGGCGGGCATCTCCACTTAGCCTCCGCTGGCGTATTGCTTAGCTGCCATCTTATCTGCCTGCCGAGAGATGAAGGTGCAGCTAAAACATTTTAGGGCAAGTCTTCCTAACCTATTTACATGTTATCTAACCCATTAAAGCCTCTCTTATCGGCCCATCAAGGCCATTACGGCTGGAAGCTGCCTCAACAGAGGGTCCTAATGAAGCAAAAGAGAGAGACTCCCTCTGGATGGAGAATGCCAGCAAGCTTTGATCTTTTCTCCCCCCCCCCAATACGGTGGGGCCGCTCAGGGTAGCCAGGGAGGGTCATGACGGGATGGAGATGGGGTCCACCCAGAATTTGGGGGGAGGGTTTGTGGAAGGCTTGTGAGATGGCAGATAGTGGTGTTGTTGCTGCGAATGTGGCAAATTCAAGAGACGGATTTCTTCTGGCGCTGAAGGACCCAGGTTTTTGCATTACACAGAAGGCTGAATGTTTTAGAAAAGCAGTGCATTGATCTGAAGCAAGATCATATTT
>NW_015249529.1:0-522 GCF_001447785.1 Gekko japonicus | reverse complement strand
TCCCTGTAATCCACACAGAAGCGCACGGATCCGTTGGGCTTCGGGACCAGTACCACTGGACTCCGCCATTCGCTATGGGACGGTTCGATGACGCAGAGGCGCAACATCTCCTCCACCTCTTTCCCGATAGTGTCCCACCTCTTCTGGGGAACCGGGCGCCACCTGGATCTGGCCACCTTGCCGGGAATGGTAGGAATGAAATGTGTGGCCAGGTGCGTACACCCCGGGGTGTTTGCAAAGACCCCGTCCTCTTGTCGCAGGAGGGCTTGCAGTTGTTCCCGTTGGTCGGGCGTCAGGTCTGGATCCCCTTGGGGTAGGGTGTCCCCTTCCGTGCTGTCGGTCCAGGGTAAAGGGCCTTCCAGCAAGGCGGAAGGGTCATCTTCTAGGCAGGCGGTATCCACGGACGGCCTCATGATCCAGGCCTTGATATCATTAACGTGCAAATGCTTCCGCTTCCGAGGCCGTGGTCCACATTGCACCTCATAGGACAGGGGGCCGAGGACGCGGGTGATCCGAAAGGGG
>NW_015249528.1:0-523 GCF_001447785.1 Gekko japonicus | reverse complement strand
CTTCCCACCGAAGTGGTACCTATTTAACAGAGAGCTAAAAATGGACATACGGTTTTGGTTGACTTTTTTATAGTGCACTGCGCCAGTTACATCCAAACACCTGGACCCAGTGGAAAGGGTTTAGCACCAGAACACTGCCTATATGGATATGAATAGGTTGAGTAATAAGTCTCAGCAGAGTCTTCCATATTTAGACTGTTTCCACCTTCTGTACCAAACATACGAGCCGGCTACTCCAAGAGGGAACGTGGAGGTTTGACGAGAAGAGGTTTCGCAGCTTTCAGGATATCCAGTTCAGGGTCCAGCGAGCGGCCGAGGCCTTCCAGCACCATAATGGCAAATACGACAGAGGCAAAGTTACTCTCCAGCTTCACCTGGAAGCACAAAGACAAGAGAAGTAAGGGAGCTTGTTACTGGTTCGGCAAAGGGCACGTTTTCAAGACTCATACATTTGTGCCGAACAAAGCAAGTGTCGTATGAAATTGTCACAGGGTCGCAAACATTAAATGCAAAAGCTAAAGTC
>NW_015249527.1:0-522 GCF_001447785.1 Gekko japonicus | reverse complement strand
GTAGCTAGATATTTCTGTACCTTAGGCATTAAATATTGTATTTGCACTGGTTTTGGAACAAAATAACATTTACAGTTTGTCATTGGTTGGCTGTCTGTTTATGGGGCTTGCTTCAAAGAGCTACTTTTAACCTATGGGGTCTGGGCTCAGGATTCTTAAGGAACTTCTCGCTCTCATATGAACTAACTGTAGATGGAAAAGATCATTTTCCAAGGTCTGTTTCCTTGTATTTATACCATCTGAGATTTAGTGGGAGACAATCAGAAGGCCTCCTCGATAGGGGTACTGAGATTGTAGAACACCTCCTCCCAAGCCCTGTTGTACTGTATCTGGACAGTGTTCCCATCCTGATTGTTTTCCCTTTTCTATACAGAAGCTATAGAATCGTCAGATGCTGCTACCAAGATCCCCCCATATCAGCTCAGGTAGGAAACTTACATTGTCTTGTTAGAAATGTACCAAATGTAGCTTCTACAAGTGAGACTTGCCTAGGTATGTGGAAAGTCTGGAAATATTTGGGGG
>NW_015249526.1:0-522 GCF_001447785.1 Gekko japonicus | reverse complement strand
GCACCAGACCTCCTGTGCTAGAATTATAGCACAAACCTCTAAGCAACTGGCCTTGCCCTCCCAGAAAACACCACATTGTATACTGTGGTTTCCCAGAAATGGCATGATCATAGGAAGTTTCCAGTAGTTTCCTACTGTCGAGAAGGCCACCGCGACAAAGCACAAGGTGTAGGTTAAATTCTACCATTAAAAGATCTCAGGTAGCAGGGCTAAAAACCTGCAGCCAGTCCTAGCACATGCGCTAGAGGAACATTCAATATAAATCAGCTGCATGTAAGGCATTAAACTCACCAGGGGACCTTGGTCAAGTCACAAGGGCATGGTTCATATGAGGCGAAATCTGTTATGCGGAGAAGTTCTCATGGCTACAGGCACATGATATGGTGGAATTTTATTGCCTGTTAATCAAGCCACTCTCTCAGAATATAAGACATATGTTAATATATATGAAGTTGCCTTATACCAAAGTAGACCATTGGCCCATTCTAGGTCAGAATTGCCTGCTTTTGAGTGGCAATTGTT
>NW_015249525.1:0-522 GCF_001447785.1 Gekko japonicus | reverse complement strand
GCCACCGCCTGGAGGTTGGCAACCCTAGGTTCTAGGCTGCAAATGTCCTTAGCTCTGCACACATCAGGTTTAGCTAAAAATGGGAAAGCTCTAATTGGGCTCTTCATACATCCCAGGAGGAAAAATAATACACGGATTTGCATATATATTCACCCATAGAAATCTATGCAAATTTCATTCTCTCAATTCACTGCATAGCAGTAGAAATAAACCTGAGAAGGCATCTAAATGACAAACATCAGAGTAGTTTGAAATGTCCTGGGAACAGGACAGGCTTTCCTCACGTTGAAGGCGTTTCTGTCCCTTCCGCAGGCAAACAGCCCAAACGAGTGGCTTCAGGTGAACTTCCAGAAGACCATGCGAGTGACCGGCATTGTGACCCAAGGCGCAAAGAGTGCCTTCACCCACATGTATGTGAGGGAATTTTCTCTCTCATGCAGCCAGGATGGCAAGCAGTGGACTCCTGTTCTTCAAGACGGGAAGGACAAGGTAAGGGAAAAGAGCAAGAGAACTTAAAGCCAT
>NW_015249524.1:0-522 GCF_001447785.1 Gekko japonicus | reverse complement strand
GTCAGGTATGGCAAAGGGAACTTTGACTCTCAAACGCTTTAAACCTCTCGAAAATCTTGTCGGTCTCTAACGTCCTCCTGGTTTCGAATCTAGCTGTCACACAGAGTTCCAGTAATGGTTAACGCTGCTCTTGACGGAAGTAGAGATCCTGTTTCCTAATCGGAGGGTGTTTGTGTGTGTGTTATGCCTGACTTCTAGCATACTAGCTTTGTGCTTTCTTTGTACTTAGCTTTTTTTGGGGAGGGGCTGCTAGTAGACGCTCTAGAGTCCCATCTGTGATGACACGTCTTAATAATCTTCGCTTAAACCTTCCTCCGACTGAGTCACAGTTACCTAATTTATAGTGTCGGTTTTCCCAGGTACTTGATGTGATCCTTTATACATAGCCTTTTAAAAAGAATAAAGCACATTTTGCTGTTCTTCCAGAAGAGCCCTATTGGAACAGGCTGTGCTCTCTCCCTTTTATTCCCCCCCCCCCCGTAAAGTGATTAAAAGTTTACAGTTATTACATAACCACAGACT
>NW_015249523.1:0-522 GCF_001447785.1 Gekko japonicus | reverse complement strand
AAATTTGTTTGTCCTGTTAGTTGTGCCAGGTGTGAGGTCACTGAAAAGAATGGGCTTCATTCAGAACAGCCACACAATTCGGATTTCCCTGAAGAGGCCCGCCCAGGAAGGGTTTAGTGTACTTAGTCGTTCCTTACCTGCGTTCATCCCAAGAGCTTTAGTGGGTGTAGCTATCCGTTCTTCAGAGCTAGAAAAGAAAATATATATTTCCAGCTCCTAGCTGACAGAGATTATTTCGGCTTTGTTGCTTATCTTATTCTATACCCCTTTTCCTAATGGCTGCCTGCCAGGGTAGCGTTTGGGACGCTTTCCATAACAATCAAATTAATAATAGCGGAACGACAGTTGAAGGAACCCCGGCGATAAAGAAACCATTGGGCAGAATTGGGAAGAAGTGCTTCGGCTTTTTCAAAAAATAAAATGGGGAGGGAGCGATTGCGTCATGCATAAGAAATCTTGAATGGTGTATTTTTGCACAATTATATTCTGTTTTCCTTGTTGGGTTTCTGCTGTTGTGCATAT
>NW_015249522.1:0-522 GCF_001447785.1 Gekko japonicus | reverse complement strand
AAGTTGGATCAGTTTACAAATCCAGATGGTGGATGCCCTAGAGACAATGGATGTTGTGGCAGAGCCTTTTACCATCATTGCCACTGCCTTGTAAATTCTCTTGAGGGCTGCTTTCTGCCTTCTTATCCACTGCATCCCGAATAGTGCCATGGCCATCTTCAAAAAGGAAACCAGTAGATTGTAGTGCTGCCACTGGACCATCCACTGGAGGTACCTGCAACATTAGCATAACTAGGCAAAGCATAGAGCTTTCTAACAAAATGTGGAAACTGTGTGTTAGTAGCTGGTTTGTCCCATTCAGACCTCAGTTGCCATTCAAAATATTCAGGAAATGGAAAAATGTCGAGGGGGAGGGAATTCAGCATCACCTATGGAATTAGACTTTAATTGTCTCCCTGTCGCCCTGGCCTCCTCATCAGGAGGGGAGTTCTGGAGACACAAGGCTGCTATTGCCTTGTTCAGTAAAAACTAATAATGGAGCTCCCGCCCACCTGGCAACGCCGATGGTGGGCGGGGGCTGTT
>NW_015249521.1:0-522 GCF_001447785.1 Gekko japonicus | reverse complement strand
TTCCTGCCCAAAAATAGCCCTGAAAAATGAGACATACTCCTTCGTGGCATTTCAGAAACGATTGCTAAAACACGATAAAACAGACTGAATGTCTTCTTACCGTGCTCGCTTACCTGTTGAGAAGACCGATACAACACCTGTTGCTACAAAAGGACCACCTGATTTGTAAGCCGTAAACAAATCGCTCGGACTGATGCCAGGACTGATGAGCCACCTGGACCTGACTACCAAGGAGTGGCAAGGAGAAAGTTGCCCGGGGCTTGGGTGTCGAAAGCACCACCCACAGTTGCATCAAGATTCTACACAATAGCCTCCAGGGCTCTCGGGAGCCAATTCGTTAGCGATCTCAGGTTATACTGAGGTGGGATGGAGAAACACTTTCTAGCGTTAAGATCGCACCCCTTCTAATAGGAGACAGCCTATTTATGAAGAACTCCTGGTTCTTCTTCTTCCTGCCAGTGTAGGAACAACTAAGGACTGCTGATAATAAAAAATAAATACATACTGTTTACATAGTGACTT
>NW_015249520.1:0-522 GCF_001447785.1 Gekko japonicus | reverse complement strand
TTTCCCCACCCAGAGCTGGGAACCCTACCTTGGATGGCGGATACATGGCTCACAGTCACTTCATATGAAGTAATGAAAGGGTTCAATTGCTTTCATTTCATTAACCAAGAAAACCAATGTCGTCCCTCAGGAAGACGGAAACAGTTCTTCCCCTTTTAGATTACTGTCTGACATCCCATGCATATTTGTACAAAGGAGTCACATATCAGAAACAGTCTTGTGGCAGTGTATGAAAGTCAAGACGGCACTGTGCCATGTAGTTAATTTCCTGTTCAGTCCAAAAGACATGTATGTGGGCTCAGTTCCTGTCGGGGAGGATAACTAAGGGGTTGTGCGAAAGTTTTCAAAAGAGTTTCCCGGACTATGCCTCTTCAGGAAAAGAGCCTCCCATGCACACAAACATCTTGCACCTTATTAAGGAAGGCACTCCAAAGCCTTGGGCCAATGACAGTGAAGGCCCTTATCTTCCCAACTCAACTTACTTCTTTTTCTCTTGTATTTGTGTGTGTGTGCACCTGGAAG
>NW_015249519.1:0-522 GCF_001447785.1 Gekko japonicus | reverse complement strand
GCAGAAGATTCCTTAAATTCCATTATTTCCTTTTCTTGGATGACTGCCAGACTTGTCACCATGTGACTAACTGTAATATCCCAAAAAGTTGCGTGATGGAATCAAGTCTTCCTTGAAGAAGTCAAACTACTGTTACTAAATACAGTCTATAAATCATGTGAACCCTCACATATTCTCATGAAGTGGTGGCATTCTGTTAAACTATGTTATCTGGCTCATGCTTGTCAATGCTCAGGTTGCAGGTTTCTTTCTAAACCTGAACGATTACAAAAATATCTGCTTTGCTAATTTCCAGGTCTTGTTGGTCTTTCAGTGTCTGGTGATGCAAATTCAAAGTACAACCAATCAGATGGATATCATTTGCTGTTGTTGCATAGGAAAAAGCATGATTGTAAATATTAAGTCCTTGGGTTGTTATCACATATCATCTAAATGACAGCATGGTATACTGGTTAAAGTGCTGTATCTGTTCATGAACTGGCAGGAACCTCTTCAAACAGCTTGAAAGTTTGTGGAAAGGTT
>NW_015249518.1:0-522 GCF_001447785.1 Gekko japonicus | reverse complement strand
CCCTTTGCCCTGTTTCTAATGGAGATTCTCATCAGGTTGCTGGATCCCACCCCAAAACGCCCGCGGAATGTATCCTGGCTCAGTAGGAGAAGCCTCTGGCAGAGATGTTTCTTTTTTCCAAGTCAGTATGCATGACCTGACTGGCAACGCTGTCCTTAAAACCAAGGACGTAAACATTTTAAACTGCGCTGAAGCAGAAGCAGCCCCAGCACCACCTGTGCCATCTCCTTGCTGCCCTGCGGCACCCCCAGAGTTGCTGTCAGGATGGCCTCGGGGATGCAAGACTTCCCCACAGCTGTGGCCTCCGCACCTCGGGAGCAACAGCCACGGAAGGGGAGGCTAACTTTTAAAAAAGCCAGCCCCTTTCACAGAGCCACAGAACTGAAGGCGGAACCCTCACGGAAGGAAGGTGGAAACATGAACAAAACCTGGGAGACTGGATGCTCCTTGTTTTTTGACAATTACCAAAAGCCCCCCCCCCCATGGGTCTCTCTGTGTGAGAGAGAGACAGAGAGAGAGAGA
>NW_015249517.1:0-522 GCF_001447785.1 Gekko japonicus | reverse complement strand
TGTGTCCTGTTTGTTGGTCATGAAGAGGGACCTAATTTTTTGACCGTCAGTTGGATAGGTCGTTGGTCCATTTGTTGATGTTCGGCGGGTTGCTTCCCTTCCCTTCCCTTCCCAACCATACGGCACAACCGGCTTTTTGTGCACACATTATCTAACATTGTAAAGACCCGCTGAACAGAGACTTCGGCTCTCTAACTGTTCTGTGTTTCAGCCTTCCCCAAATACAGCAATTTTGGGCAAGGGGTAAGTTAGAGACGCGTCGTCAGCTCACCTAGGAGTGGACTTCTGATCCAGTCCGCCCCTACCAATCACTGTTTTGAGGCGGTTGAGACACAGGAAAGTTAGAAATTGGATACCTTTGCTGGGTTTCAGCCTTCCCTAAACAAAACCTTTGGGAAGTGGATTAGAAATGCATGTTCTGAGAGTGGGTTTCTAATCTAACCACCACCACCACCACCCAAAAAAATTGCTTGGTTGCAGGGAGACTTAGTAGAAGTCAGATCTAGACTTTTGAAAGGGGTC
>NW_015249516.1:0-522 GCF_001447785.1 Gekko japonicus | reverse complement strand
AATGACTTTGGCTTGGCCAATGGATTCAGGGTCAAATCTATACTCTCTCATTGTCCTCTCATATGTTAGAAAAATACTGTGAAATACAGTAATTTGCAGAATTACTAAAATGTCATATTTGCATATATATTTACACTATGACATATTTTGGCCACTTTATCACACTTTTGTTTGGGCCCCTTCTGAACTTTTAAGAGAGATGTGAAGTGAGCAAGTGCTATAGAACAGGCACAGAATTCTTTGTCATTTGTCATGGCTCTGTGGGAGGTTTGCAGAGTTCCTCGTTCAGTGAAGAAAAGAGTTTGCTGAAGGTAGAAAAATGGGGAAAGACTGCAAAACACATGAGGCTGCAGTTCACAAAAAGCTGCTGAATGCTGTGTCAGATGGTTTGTCAACCATGTTTATGATCGTTCACTCTGACCACAGCAGCTCTGTTGTCTCCAGAGGAGGTCTTTCCATGATGAACTTACGGGATCCTTCTAACTGTAGATTCCATGAACTGAACCTGAGATTTTCTGTATA
>NW_015249515.1:0-522 GCF_001447785.1 Gekko japonicus | reverse complement strand
GGCTGTTTATAGTCTACTCTAACGCTGGTGAAACATTTTTTGACAATCTTTTATCTGAGTATTTTCCTCCATATTCCCTCGTCTCGCTTTTTCAGAACGGTCTTAAATCCTGATAGAGACAAACATGTCAGTAGGAATCTCATGCTTAATTGAATTTTGTCCAATGGAAATGCCTTTTTCAAAGCAATTTGCTGCACCTGTTCAATAAGACGATTACATACTATTTAATGAGAATGCCAGATTGCACAATATACCAGAGTATAACATGCTCCGCGTATTTTGCTTTCCCTGTGCAGTGAAGGACAGTAGT
This sequence comes from Gekko japonicus, assembly GCF_001447785.1. Taxonomy (NCBI): domain Eukaryota; kingdom Metazoa; phylum Chordata; class Lepidosauria; order Squamata; family Gekkonidae; genus Gekko; species Gekko japonicus. The sequence goes on along the minus strand of NW_015249515.1, from coordinate 212 downwards.
GCTTGTGGCATGGAAAGCAGGCAGTTCTCGGGATGCAATTAACAAGGGGATTCAGGTGATGGAAATGCACACTGGAAGAATTATGTTGTGTTTACAATACAATCCTATGCAGAGTTACTCTAGACTGGACGAAGTACCCCCATATAGGACTGAACTGCTAGAGAACATATGGGCTTAGATACAGTGGCTGATTCTTCATTGGCTTTTCCCTC
>NW_015249514.1:0-522 GCF_001447785.1 Gekko japonicus | reverse complement strand
GACTAACACGGCTACCCATCTAGATCTATGTTAGTTTGCTGGACATGAGAATGCTATATGATCTTTTGGTTCCTCACAATTTAAATCACTCATCTATTCATAAGAAACTCTCTGTGCTGAAGTTGTATCGATAAGGAGACTTCATTGACACGGTAACAATATTTTCAGCAATTAGAGTAAGAAAACAGGGAATTGTCCCACTGCCAAAACAACTGCAATCTCAAAACCCAGGGCCACAACCCTCAGCACTGAGGACCACTTTTCAGTTCATTTCCAAGTTGAGCTGGTTCCTCATCTTAAAAGAAGTCACGGAAATCTGTAAATGTTTGTGGCAAATCTGTGGGCATAAGAAATACTTTTGCTTCTCTAGTTGTTTATGGAGGTGCAGTGATGAGCACATCCATATCTGAGGATTTCTTCACTCTACACAGAAGTTCTAAATGTCTAGAGCTGAAAGTCTAAGGAGAAATAAATGAAGATAAACAATAAAATAGAATTTTGTGGGGGTTTCCCCCTCCATTT
>NW_015249513.1:0-522 GCF_001447785.1 Gekko japonicus | reverse complement strand
GTGGTGTGAGAGGTGTGACATTTTCTGAGGTGATTAACAATTCCATACTAAGCAAAGTTATACCTTTATTAGCCCACTGACTTCAATGGGATATATTCTGTTTAGAATTGCAGTGTAAAACATACAGTATGTTGGGCTGTTGAAGAATATTTGGAGTTTTAACAAGTGAAAGAGCTCACCAGAATCACATTTATGCTTGATTTTAGCATAAATACCTTAGTCTGTTCAATGAAGTACTGAAGAACACAGTTCTATGCACACTTATTTCAGAGTAAGTATCACTGAAATCAGCAAGAGCTAAACTTACACTAGGGATGATTTTGAAATTCTTCTCACTGATGCTTCAGCTCCAAAGCCCCCATGTTATTTTATCTTCTCTCCTGTGCTGATAACGCATGAGAATCTGCAAATCTGCACCATTTTCTTTTTTGTTTTCCTGATTTTTTCCCAATTAAATTTACATGTTAATCAGTTCTGGTTTTAGCATATAAATGGTGACTCTCACAGAAACTCTGCATAGGG
>NW_015249512.1:0-522 GCF_001447785.1 Gekko japonicus | reverse complement strand
AATATGCATGGCCACACTGAAAAAGCCTGGGATGCCAGTTCTTGATGCTGCAGCTAACACCATGTAGTGCAGTGCCAGGTCTGCATTGCATAAGGATTCAGTCACCAATATCTCAGGCGATAGCAGGGAAAGTCCCTGCCTCATACACTGGAGAACTACTCAGTCTGTGGGTAGTACTGGGCTAGGCGGGTCAGTGGTCTGACTAGAAGGCACCCTCTCCCCCCACACAGCAACGTTTAGATGTTGAGTTCCTTGGGTCACGGGCCTGCTAACTTGAACTCACCAAAGTGGTGTGTGCGATAAAACAACGATCTTTGGAAGCATCCTGGGCTCATAGTAGAGTAGGACTCTCGGATGCTCTCAGGTGGGGAGAAGGGGTAGTGATGATAAAACAACTTTCCTATTTATTACGGCAAGGGGAGGAGCACAATTCCCTCTTCAGAGAATCTCAGTTTCAAACACAGGAAAAGAGACCCTTGCTGCGCTCTTTATCAAGCTGGAATCTCAAAGTCCTTTTTCTTT
>NW_015249511.1:0-522 GCF_001447785.1 Gekko japonicus | reverse complement strand
CAACACACGCATGTGGTTATATCAGTGGCAGCTTTTCTGACACTGAATCTAACAGCAGAGTTCCTGCCAGAGCATACAGGTCAGGAGAGTCCCATCCAAAGCTTAAGTCAAGGCCGTGCACTGAGATTTTAAGAGCCAGACTTCCTCCATAAATCACTTTGTCTCACAGTTTGTTCTGAAAAACACTTTTGCAACCTTGAGTTCATCTAGGTCACAAGTGATCCGCTACCCTAACAAAAGTAAAGGCCATTCTTTCACTACCTTGCTTGCTAAATTATATATTTAGATATGAGATATATTTGCTTTTCGGAGTTCGAACAACAGGAGTTCAAAACAGACTGTACACCTGGTGATGATATAGCTACCTATCAACGAGGTTGCTCAGCAGGTTGTCAATATATAATAATATCCTACAAAGATACTGTAATTATATGAGACTGCATTTCTGCACAAGCTGAAGTTACCTAGCAAAGGAATGGTTATGTACATGAGCGCCATGAAGTCACAACTGACTTATGGTGA
>NW_015249510.1:0-522 GCF_001447785.1 Gekko japonicus | reverse complement strand
AGTCAGAGCACTGCTCTGTCAAGGTCACTGTGGTCTACTCTGACTAGTAATGGCTCTCAGTGGCATCAGATAGAGACTTGCCAACACATACTTAGTGATCTCTTTAGCTGGAGATGCCAGGGATTGAAGCAGGAACATTCTGCACACAAAGCATATGCTTTTATTACTGAGCCATGATCCTTCCTAAGGTCCATTAGAAAGAAATCTGAATAGGAGTTGTGGGGGATAAGGGGCATAACCCGAGAATTTGGGGCCAGCAGAACCTTGCCCTGTCAGCGATCTGAGCTTAACTGCTGCTCTAATCTACACTACCCCACAGCTCCCTCCTCACGACAGCCAATAGAGAAAGTACACCCTGTCTGGAGGGATCCAATGAAAGCAGCACCATCTCATTGGAGAGGCATCTGGAGTTACAAAGCTGCTGTCTCAAGGCTGGGCCCTGCAGTGTGTGCAATTTCAGGGATGGCTGAATGAGGTGGATTGTTCAGGTCCATTCCAATCTGGTTTCAGGCCTGGATATGG
>NW_015249509.1:0-522 GCF_001447785.1 Gekko japonicus | reverse complement strand
TTTGGCTTATTCTGTGCTGTTTGAAGTGAAGAATGTAAACATATATTTTCAGATATATTTAGAAATCCAGAGTGTGGTGAACTATATGTGTGGGAATGACTAACTTTTGTATGTTTTGGAAGTACTTTAATGCCCCTGTCAGTGAGTATGTGAAGTTCAATGATCTTTGTATGCAAACTGATATGTACACATACCATGAAGAACCATTTGACTAATTCCACACAGCCAGGGGTGTTTGCATTTTCACAAAGTGCAGCCTTTCATGTCACACAGCAAATCTGTTTTTTAAACTGAGATTTCTGCTGTTCAAAGCAAAAGGTATCACACTAGGTTCATACAAACATCTGATCATGTTTTAAGTGACTCTGGATCCTGTCTAATGTCATTTACTCTCCTTACAAAGATGGACAAATGCAGCCAAACTTGTTTCTTCAAAGTTCTCCAAGTTACAAGAAATGGAAGCTAATTATGGTAACTTGCAAGAAACAAATGTTTCTTGTTTGTGATAACTCTTCTGTTCAT
>NW_015249508.1:0-522 GCF_001447785.1 Gekko japonicus | reverse complement strand
TGGCACAAACTGAAGGGCAAGAGTGAAAGGCTTCTGAGCCTTTGGCTCTTAGATTGTGGCCCTGATTTTCTCAGCACCACAAGCAGCAGCACATCACATGGGAACACACTGCTATCAACAGGAGCAGTGCTTGGGGTTCCAGAAGACTGAGAATGAACTACAGACAGCCTTGGTGGAGACATTCGACTCAGCACCCACGGAGAAGACCTCCAGGGCTTACTATATTCCCCTGTAATGCATCAACAGTAGTGTGCTGCTGCCATTGGCATTTTTTAAATCATGTGCCTGGGTGTATGTATGTCAGGAAAAGGACAATGATGTACTGCCACTAAGTTCCTCGTGGGCCTTCTCATACAGAAGTGAGATGACTTATCACAAGGGTAAATGCTCACAAAATGTATGTAGTAGTATTCATATGACTTTACTCTGCAGATCATTTACATCAACTGTCTCATCATTCAACAAGCCGTGGCCCCGGAAACAGCTGTATTTGCAGCTAGGAGTGGGCAAAAGGGGTTCCCC
>NW_015249507.1:0-522 GCF_001447785.1 Gekko japonicus | reverse complement strand
AAGAAAGAGCATTTAAGAAAATGTTTCCATGAGCAAGTGATACCTTGGTATCATTGTTAGGCCAATCCAAGGATCAAAATCAATTTCAGAGCACTTTGGTACGGGTTGTTATTTTGAAATGCTGACATTGTGTACTGGTGTAAACACAGATAGATATGTTTCTGGGTGCCACTAGAATAAGTTTTCTCTAATGTGGCAGTTGTTAAAGTGCATTGTGATGTGTAGCTTTCCTAAGTTTGGATTTATAGTGGTTGCTACAGCAAATGATTCTCCCCAACTATCAATACAATCCTAAACAGAGTTGCACAGAGGAGTCTATTGAAGTCAATCAGCTTAGAAGGGTGTATCTCTGCAAGACTGGTTTGGAACTCCTGCAACTCAACATTTCATCCTATCTGTGCTTTGCTTTGCCACGTGTGAGAATGGTAACCCAAAATGGTAACCCAGAGGACAAATTCATGTTTTGTGTTTCAAGGAAAGGGGGTAAAACTCTCCAATATCAGATTATTCTTGTAATAAAAA
>NW_015249506.1:0-522 GCF_001447785.1 Gekko japonicus | reverse complement strand
AGCTCTCACTAACTCAGCTTAGAGGAACACTAATAATATCTATGGCTTTTAAAAACACTTGGAAAAAAAGACCTAGTGGCTGGAGGACAGTCATTGCAAGATGATGGGGGGGCAGGGAAACTACAAGGAAATCTGCCTCATGGAAGCCCCACTGTTGCTGTGTTGCAGCCGCAGCAGTAACAGGATAAACCATACAAGGCTGCCCCAGTGTAGAAATCACCTAAATAAAAACGTACTAATACCAACTAGGTTCTTGTGCTAGCCCATTACACAAACACAGTGAATTAACAGAGAATCCCCAATTTGCACCACAGAGTGGGGAGGAAAGAGTTCCTAGAGTCTGACTCCAGAACCCACAAAATGAAAGTACAACTCATTAAGTCTTTCCAAGAAAAGCAAGAGTCTTATAGTGAGGTGCAGAATTCAGAGCAAGGCAAAAACTTACTTTTTTACGTTTCAGAAAAGCTTATGCAAGATCCAAACCCTTAAAGGTCTAGGTACCACTACTATATAGTGCTTTAC
>NW_015249505.1:0-522 GCF_001447785.1 Gekko japonicus | reverse complement strand
TAAAATGATATTGATAAAACAGTTCTCAGACTTGTAGCATATTTATTTCACATTTGTGATTTTGCTAATATTTTCCATGCGTGTGCTTGTGTGTGTGCATGAACTTCATAAAATAGTAATTTCTCTCAGAAAAGCTTCAGTTGTTTGGCTACAGTATACTGACAGGAAATTCATACGTTAGATTATATTTTTATACAACTTAAAGGCCTCAAGGAAAGATCCAATACTACTTTATCCTGACTACCTGGTCCTGAGGTAAAATCCTCATACCCTACCCTATTGAATGAGCAGCACAGGAGGTAAAATGAACCAAGCCTTCTTGCTTTTTCATAACCTGGAATTATTTTCCAGAGTCAATAGCCAACCTAACCTGGACAACAATTATAGATATAACAAAGTAGCTTTACCTGAGCATCAGACTAGTTCAATTCTTCTTTTCAAGAAGATGTTTAGTTAGAGCTTTTCAAATACAAAATTGTATCTTTCAGTGATTGACAATGAAAACAGTCTCTCTTTGACTGA
>NW_015249504.1:0-525 GCF_001447785.1 Gekko japonicus | reverse complement strand
GTAGCATATAAATGGCTTATCCATTGGGGAAGTAAGAGGCTTCCTTACCTAGTAACAGCCATGGCTCGAAATTTGGTATATCCTTCTGACACTGCCTTCTGGATGGCTGTACGTTCAGCACAGACACCCAGGGGATAGCTTGCGTTTTCAACGTTGCAGCCTGAAAAGATTACAGATCGTGTTCGGGTCCATTCTCACCCAGCCAAACCTTAGAATCCCTATCTCTTTTGACAGTAGTGACCCTGATTGACTGAGCGACTGTGGTGTCATGGAATGTTCCATTGCTCACAGAACAAAGGAGTTTGTAGGCCAGCTTCTGTGAGGAAGGGAACGTTGTCAGGTTAACCGAGTTTGAAATCTCACTGGGACATAACTGGGCAATACATAAATAAATCAAAGTCCTTACATTAAGATATCAGAATCCACACACTCCCACACACATACACACACACACACACACACACACACTCCTCTGAAGGGTTAATGCTGAGCCCTGATAGGCTACATTCATAATGCTCTGGAAAA
>NW_015249503.1:0-522 GCF_001447785.1 Gekko japonicus | reverse complement strand
TTGGCTCCACCTCTTCTGGCAGCCATTTTATGGTTGTCCCCAGCTCTTCTAGCAGCCATTTCATGCTTGTGCCCACAACCCCATGTCACAAACTCAAAAGTGCCCACTGACTCAAAATGTTTGGGGACCCCTGAAATAAGCTGTTTGGGGTCCCACTGGAGAAAAGTTAAGGTATAAATGAAATAAATACATAACACATAAAGCTGAAGATGGGGGCAGATGAAAGAAAAGTTTGTTGGTGAGTGGATAGTAGGAAGCAGAGGAAGGCAAGAAGATAGCGGAGCTGCCAGGAGGAGAGGAAGAGGAAATAGTATGAAGAAAGGGATACTGGGGGAAATGAAGTGACCCCCATAACTTCATGCCGGTTCTTCAATTGTGCTACTCTAATTTGAAACCTAGGGGTTATTGTGTCAAAATCTTCACTCCATTCTCCTTATAGTTCTTGATCATCTTAATTATTGAGACATGCAAAGAAACCGACATAAAATAAAATATTTTAAATAAAATTGCTGACTCACCACT
>NW_015249502.1:0-522 GCF_001447785.1 Gekko japonicus | reverse complement strand
AGTTTCTGGTGATTGCTACAGGTACCCTTTGTCACTTTTGGGTTTCCCCTGGAAGTGACCAGCACTACAGCCAGTGTCACTTTGTTTTCTCCCGCCACCGCTCAGTGGTGGCTGGCAAAGCAGGCTGCCAGTGTGAGGCCCCCCCCCACTGTAGCGGGGGGGGCGGTGCGGTGCTTGCAGCCCTATCTGGAACCACCTGGAACTATCTGGAAAGGGTTCTGTTTTTCTAAGGAAGGAGGTGGAACCTGAGTAAGTTACTGGTTGCTGAAAACAGTTAGTTACCATGGAGATCCCAGAATGTTGATGAAGAAAGAAAGAAAAAGGGCAGAGCTGGGAGCTGTAGAGGGAGGAGGACAGAGGAGAAGAGGCTGAGGAGAAGAGGAGAGTTTCACTGGAGTCGAAAGACAAATTATGAAGGGAATGGACAGAGGAAAAGCCCTGCTGGACGAGATCAGTGGTGTGTCTAGTCCGTGGTCTGTTTCACCCAAAGCCCAACAAGTTGCCCTAGAGGGCCAAGAAATA
>NW_015249501.1:0-522 GCF_001447785.1 Gekko japonicus | reverse complement strand
GTACAAAAAACCCTGGAGCCGGCCCTGCTCCTCACACACTTACAGATGATCTCTGCATTTTTGTTGACTAGATTTCAGGTTTACATTCTTACTTAATTTATTGTGACCCTAGATCAGCCAACAATAACATAAACAACAGAGTCATTTATTACATTTTACCTTATACTTCCTGCATTTCTTGGTTCCTTGACCCTGCAGGAATTTTTTCTTTCTTTCCGCGCTTACTACTCAACATATTTGCACAATGAGATCCCCTTATTGCATCAAAAGAAGCTGGCTCCAGTGCACAAAGGTTTATGATGGCTGTAAATTATACACCTACATAAAATGTCTGCATAGTGAAGATCTAATATTTGCCTTTGATTCTGGAAGTGGGCAGAATTTTATGCTGGATTTTTTTGGTTAGTATTTAAAAGGCCACTTTAAAGGAGACTCGACGCGAAGAGGTAAAACGCTTCGCAAATGGTCCGGCACGGCAGCCGAAGGACTGCCACTAGTCGATGCGCGATTAGTTTTCCTTGG
>NW_015249500.1:0-522 GCF_001447785.1 Gekko japonicus | reverse complement strand
AAACAAATATACCTGCATGTAATTCATGCAGTTCTTTACTTCACCCCAGGAATTCTTCCCTTTCTTCTGTAGCTGAATCCAAGACTAAATGGGACCTGTGTCAAGTAGCACTGTAAACTTAAATAGAGAAAGTACTTGTCTGCACTAAAAGCTATTTAAACAATTATTTAATTACTGCACCCATTTAAAGTGCAGTAAGCTATGCGGCAGTACAAAGGTAAACCAACCCCCACCACACCCCAAATAAGCTTAAAGCATTCCAGCTGGGAACTATTTGTGACTTTCCTAGACCCTACCTCATGTTAGCCTTTGTGACATTTTTATTGCCTATTGTTCAGTGATAATGTGCAAGCATAGAGGTGTATTAAATTAAAAGAAAAACAGAACACATACCAATTGAAGGGCAACAAAACAGAAGCATATGTTGGGGTAAAATGCATAGGATACTGCTGCCACTAAGTTCACAATCTACATTCATTGTGGAAATGGTCGGGACTCCTTTCACACTGACAATTCTAATGT
>NW_015249499.1:0-522 GCF_001447785.1 Gekko japonicus | reverse complement strand
AGCATTTTCCCCTTAACCGAGAAATGTGGAGATTTGGGGATACTGCACAAAGCTTCCATGCTTCCAAAGCAAAATATATATATTTTTACATTTAGCCAATAATATCTTCAAGAAAATACGGTACATTAAATCCAAGCTCCTTTTAAAACAATGCTAGGGTTTTTGTTGCAGAGAAACATTTGGGCACTTTTCGCCGAGGAGAGAGGTTAAAAGGTTGTTGCTGCCTTCTCCAGGGGCTCGGTCTGACAGTGAACATATGTTTCCTCCCTTTAATCGGCTCGCCGGTAGCCAGAAAGCGGCTTGTTTTCCGCAGAGGTTGTCAAAAATGATTTCGGTCTGGAGACGATGAATGATAAAAGAGGTTTTCAAACACCGTTTTTGCACTATAGCCTCTGCGGTCCCGGAGAGGGGGGGGGTATTGTATTACAATCGCGGGGTAAAGGGCCATGTTTCTGCAGCAAGGAGAACAGGGCCTCCTTCAACCTGTTTGATCCTTCCACTTATCTCACTCCTCCCCCCCCC
>NW_015249498.1:0-523 GCF_001447785.1 Gekko japonicus | reverse complement strand
TGTACAATATTTTACACACTAAATAAAGTATAGCTGGGTGATATTCTGTACCACCACCCTGGTCTTGCCACCTTCCTTTCCTTTCCCCCTTTAACTGAAACTCAAGCTCTTCTCCAGTGGCTCATTTTGAGAAGGAATCCAGGATTAGCTATTTCTACTTCTACATTATTGTTTTTACTCCAACTGTTTAGAGACTTCTCATATGACTGGATGAAACATTATTACTGCCACTAATGAGGTTGTGGCTTTATGTTGGCACAGTGCAGACATTATTTAGTCAAGTAAGGATATATTGGGCAGTAAAATAGCCATCATTGGTCAACCTAGAATATTGGTCCGAACATGTGGACACCTGGGACCTAAATCCAGTTCAATTTAAATGATTAGTTTAAATTTAAGGATCAGGTTGATTTAAGTTTTTGCTTTTCAAGTTGACTTCTGAGTCAGCTTCCCCCAGAATTGCCAGAACTCAATATCTGGCCCTGTTATTCTCTGGGTTTCAGAATAACAGGTTGAAATCTCA
>NW_015249497.1:0-522 GCF_001447785.1 Gekko japonicus | reverse complement strand
CTTTAAACAGACACCACATCCAATTGCTTTGCTCTGATTCGCCATCCGAGAATGTCATTGTGTCACATATGAAGCTCTTACCACTGAAGAAGAGGATGCGATGATCCGTGTGCCTCTCATACACAGCATCTACTTTGTGGAGACTGGAAGGGAGGCCTCGCCAGAAGCCTGTGATCAAGGCAGGGCGCAAAGAGGTGAGATGCCGTCCTTGGGTCAGACGCCAGAAATACTGACCTGCCACAGGTGGGAGGGAAAGGGAGAAACATGAAATCTCACCTGGCAGAAGTATTGGCTGAGTTGCCAGATTACCATGGCAACAGGAGGCTCTTAGGATTTTAAAATTCTTCTTCTTCTTCATGGATCTGTATCCCAGAGTACAAAATATACTCACTGTCCATCTGGTACCGTTTGCATTTCTGTATTTTTCAGCACTTCCCACTTCAGAATGACATACATTGAGCAAGCAAACTTGGATTGAGCACTGAGCATTTTTTAAAGAGGGGGCAAAAATACATTTTTTTT
>NW_015249496.1:0-522 GCF_001447785.1 Gekko japonicus | reverse complement strand
ATGTGGACGGGAACATCTGATTCTCTCAAAGTGGAGCCATGTGTCGGCTTCACCACAACAGAGACAGATAATGAGAGGTTTCTCCCAGCATGGTGGGAGCAGCAGCAGGGGTTCCTCTGGGCCTTGCTGCCCCAGGCGTTACTAGAGGGGTCACTGCAGGTCACGCTGGAGCTTCTCTGCCATCATCCTCACCCAGCTTGGACTGTGGGTTTCAAATCATTCCTGAGGATAAGACTCACAGAAAGACCCTGGGGCATATGTTTTCTGCACACATGGTACACATGCTCTAAGACTCTCCTCGGTCTTACCGTGTCTATGGCTGTGATTCCAGCAGTTCAATCATGTCAGAGACCAAAAGCCATTCCAGTCATTGGGTATGTTATCCATATCTCACAAAAAATGGTTAATCTTAATTGAAAAATGGGTCATACATGGCAATTCTACCCATTGAATGAAGAGTGATATGCTAGCCAGGATCGACCCTCTTTTACTGCTGACATCTGATGAGATTGGGCTAGCTTG
>NW_015249495.1:0-523 GCF_001447785.1 Gekko japonicus | reverse complement strand
ACAAGCAGAACAAAAATTAAAAACACCTTCAGAATTAGCCCTTTGTGCAATGACATTATATATATGATTTTGGCATGCAAAAGGCTAATTTTTATTTCATTATGTTATAAAACATGTTGCGTTGTCCCTAGGAGCCACAACTCTTGGGGTTATGGCAGTGTGTATAATAGGACTTGAAAATGTTGCTTGCCTTTGTTCATGGTCTCCACAGACCCCAGGGCAATCCTATGATTGCTTTACTCCTTCAATTCTGCTCCTCAAAGATCCATGATATTCAATCTAAAATTGTCAGGTTGAAACCTCTGGATTAAAAATGGAATGAGTACTAATCCAGACGGAACTGGAAGAATCTCTCATCCATATGGAGAGCATCTATAAGGTCATCACACTTGGTAACCTGCATATTGCTTTCTAATTAATTCTTTAACCCAAATTCTTTCCATGTAAGAATTTTATCATCTTTGAAGTATGCAGTGTTTTAAGTGGATCAAATAATATTTCCTTATATATAATTGAGTAGTGG
>NW_015249494.1:0-523 GCF_001447785.1 Gekko japonicus | reverse complement strand
TAGACTAATGGTCTGACTTGGTATAAGGGAGCTTCGTGCGTTCATCTACTTCTGTCTTTTAGTGAACCACAAGACTTGCCTCTAGGCAACAGACAAACACAGCCATCTCTAGAATTTGTTATACCATTCTGTACCTGAGTTCTTTGGTGGAGTTGCATGTCAGACTTCAGTGTTATGACAAACGAAGAGGAAAAAGGGAAGAAGGATAACTATGGGAACAGTCATCTTCCTCTCAAGGTGATGGAAAGTGGCAAGACTTCACACTTTCATATTTCTGAGGCTTAAAATTATGGTGCCACAGGGAACCCTTGTAAGTCAGTAAGTGGAGCAATTAAAAGCGCTTGGAAATATATTGCACAGAAATATTCTGCTTGGCCAGACATTTATTATTATTAATGATTGCCATAGCACCTTCCGGCATGTAAAGTGCTTTGCAACGCTCAATATTGTTTAGCGTCAAAGCTAGCCTGGAAGACAGGTTACAGCAGCATGATAGAGACTTAAGGCCACACAGGGATCCCCC
>NW_015249493.1:0-523 GCF_001447785.1 Gekko japonicus | reverse complement strand
TCTGAATACCAGATCTGGCTAATCGCTGAATGCTCAGGAAGAGTTTGAAGAGGGGATCTTTCCCAATTTTCCACAAACATCCTATCGTCTGTGCTGAAACTTCTGGCTGAGTTCTGGCACAGCCTCACAAACAACATGAGCCTCTGTGTGTGTTGGGCAGGGGGCTGCACCAACAAAGAGACAATGAGTAAAACTGCCGTGTTCCCCTCTTCTATCTGTGCCTTGTGGCTGTCGGAGCATTTGCTTGTGAGGCTCCCCTGATGCTCAAAGAGGAGTTGGGACAAACAGGCTACTTGAAGAAGGGGAAGGAGAGAAAGATTCATTCTTCCAGCACCTTATATGTACTCTTCTGATGGATCCTACACAAAGAATACTCCATGTTTCATGCTTTGCCTGGAAGCTTGCATGTGTCCTGTTTGTAACCTGGCCACTGCTGGAAACTACATGCAGAACTTGAAGACATGCAAGTCACAAGCTGACTTGCCGACAGTCATAACATAAGAGAAGCTAAGGTTGGATCAGG
>NW_015249492.1:0-523 GCF_001447785.1 Gekko japonicus | reverse complement strand
TTGCACACTTTCCTGTCCCCCAGTGGCCAATTTCTTCCTTCCCTTTTTGAAACATCTGAATGTGCTACAGACATCCCAAGTTATTGGGAGGAACGTAACTTTCTCTGTCCCTTTTTTCATTTTCGGATTTTTTTCCTGAAAACCTAGGGACTCCCTTATGTCTGTGGAAATCTCTACCCCATATTTTAATCCATACAGTGGAGCCATTTTGGGAATTAAATATATGGTGTCCAAGGTACTATGATCTTGAAAATTCCTCCTTCCGGTGCAAATCTTGAACAAATAAAACTGGGTAGGTCACATAGGTGGAATGGGAGGGAAATATTGGGGAGAACATCATTGCCAGCTGTAATACCTTGCAGATCAGTGGCTTTCTCCTTCCTGTTGCAGGTACTACAATGTTCAGGCATGGCCAAAGGTCAGACTCTTGGCCCTTTTGCTCCCATTGCTTACAACCTGTGCTGTCAGTTGTGACACCCATTGAATTCGGAACTGGACCAAGAGATCATTCACTGCTTTGTTT
>NW_015249491.1:0-523 GCF_001447785.1 Gekko japonicus | reverse complement strand
CCCTGCGGTAAACGGCCGAGCTAGGTAACGACAAGGGAAATCCCGGTCACTCAGTGACAGAGCAGAGATTTGAATGAGGGTCTCCGCCGGTACTAGTCTAAATTCTAGACACTATACTACGCTGGCCGAACCAGATAGAGGAGATGGGTAAAATTGTCGCGCGTGGCAAAATTCTGAAAACTATAAAGAAAGACAGCTGAGTAGATCCGCCCATCCCGAACAGCGCAGTGATGTTTTGAAGGAAGCTTGTGTTGGTTTTACGTTGCGCAGAAGCTTCCGGAAACAGGCCCAACGTCAGTCTCTGTAAAAGGCCTCGATGTCGTCTCGATACTTCTCCATCACGGCTTGCCGCCTCAGTTTCATGGTAGGCCCTAAAAGGGGGAAATAAGTCATATTAAGCTGGTTGCAATGGAAGGGTGTTTTCTTCAGAGGTTTTGGGAAACAGATTCCTAACCCATCGTTGCAGCAGTCTTTTGAGAAACCCCGTTTTAGAAACGTTCTCTTTGAAAGAAACAGACTCTTC
>NW_015249490.1:0-523 GCF_001447785.1 Gekko japonicus | reverse complement strand
CTCTAGGAGAGACCTAAGGGCAGGGGACATCAATGTGAGATAGCGTCTGTGGGAATGGGAGCAACAGTCGGAGCAGGCAGGACTGACCTACATGGACTAGTGGTGCAAAGCAGTTGCATGTGAAGGCCTTATGCAGTGGGGAAGGGGGTGCAGAGAAGGGCCAGGGAACTGCCAAGGTGTTTCAGAGACAATAGCAACAAGGAACACACAAGTGTCTCGAAGGCCCAGAGTCTTATGGGAATCTAAATACGTGTGATAGGAGGATCCCGTCAGCAGAAGGCAAGCCGGTGCAAAGAAGCATGCAAGCAGTATTACTCTGGTTTGAGACGGTGAAGCTCCTGTGTAGATGCATCCATCTTCCATTGAAGCTGACCTGCCACCTGTCTTGTGCACCTGGTGCTGCCAGCGGCTGCTGGCTTTCGAACTCCGGATGCTGTATTTCCGTATGAGATGGCGTGTGCTTGAATGTGTTATAGCAAATTTAGCGATATGACGTCCCGGTCACACGGGAGGATTTGATCCG
>NW_015249489.1:0-523 GCF_001447785.1 Gekko japonicus | reverse complement strand
CGCCTCTTAACCCTTGATTACCTGGTCATGCTCCCCACACAAACATACACACACACAATGACGCACTGCTGAATGCTGGTTATATATTGGAGCAGTTTACTTTGCAGAGGGCTCGGCTTCTGGGTTTCTTAGCTGATGGTGTTGTGAGAGCAGTTGCAGCAATGAACACTTGGGTGCTTCAATTTAAACGATCTACAATATTCAGATAGGGTGTGTAAACAAAGACAAATGCCCAGCTTGATTTGGGCCAGGCACACTTCTGAATACTGCCAAAGATGGTTTCAAACTGGCTGAACCTGAAAGCAGCATTTGCTGATGTCAGTGCTGTAAAGAGCTACAAAGCTAACATAAGCCAATGCCTGTAACTAATTGGCACTGTTTCCTTTTCTTTGACACTTTGGAATGCTTAATAACTTATATAATAATGGGTCTGGCTGTATTTAGGTTTGCCAGCCCTTTGGTGGCAACCCCTGGGAAACTGGCAGGAGGGGGCCTGAGGGCTCTTTCTGTAGCAGGAACTCCT
>NW_015249488.1:0-523 GCF_001447785.1 Gekko japonicus | reverse complement strand
TGGCCTGCTGCAGGGAGCTGTGCTGTTAACAAGGAAACTCTGTGGCCACAGTTTGCATTTTGATTAGGAGCGAGTGGACTGAGAGCCAGCCAAAAAGGTGGAAATCAAATAGTCCATAAAAGGTGACCTCCCCTGCGGCACGCCTCCTGAAATTTATTTCAGTCATTATGGGAAAACAGATGTACATTCATTAGCCATTCTTCCCTCCAGGAGTTCCTTGTATTGATTGCAAACAGGTGAAGAGACTGGTGGGATCTGAGCTGCTGGGAACAGAGGATTCCCAGTTCTGTTGGACTATGAGGAGAGAAGGGGAGGTAGAATGGGAATATACACATTTATTTGAACCAGTAATAAATGAAACCGAAAGTCCTCTCTGTCTTAGTGACAGGATAAATAATTGAAAAGAAAATGAACTGCAACATTTTTGAGTCCACGGATTCAAATGACTGAGACCACAGAAAGCAGCATAACTTAAGCAGATCCATCTACATGCTGAACGGCTACCATAAGATGCAGGGCTATT
>NW_015249487.1:0-523 GCF_001447785.1 Gekko japonicus | reverse complement strand
TGGCTGCATTGCCTGAGTCCTGCCCACACATGTGCCGCCCAGCCTTAGTGTGCTGGGAGGCGATGGATGGGCTGGATACTCCAGCAAGTGAACAGTCATGATGAGGCCAAGCCCTCTCATGTCACCACCGTGACCGTCGTAGTCAGCCATGCCTGGGTGCAGGTAGCTGTGTGGCCTGTGAGCCGCTGCCGCAAGGCAGCCACAGGTGGTGGAGCTGTGCAGCCGGCTGGCCGGGAAGCCATTGGCAAGGTGTTCCACTGGCCCTTGGCCCCAGGGTCTGGGGAGGGGGAGAAAGCAGATTACCAGCACAGCCTTTTTGGTGTGGAGGGGGTCGTGGGTGGCAGAGCCGGGTGGGCTGCCAGCTGGGAAGGCACTGGTGGGGCATTCTGCTGGCCCTCGGACCCGGGGTCTGGGGAGGGGGCGAAAGCATATTACCATTGTGTCCTTCTCGGGGCAGAGGTGGGCACTGCCAGCGGAGCCAGGGGGCAGGAGGGCAGGAAGGCACTGGTGGGGTGTTCTGCTG
>NW_015249486.1:0-523 GCF_001447785.1 Gekko japonicus | reverse complement strand
ACTTGAGCCACCGCAGCTCCATTAAAGAGTATACATGGACAATATTGTAGGTCTAACAATCACTAACTCAAATGATTTTTACAGGTACAGTGCCTATTTATAAGAAAAATGATAGATATAAGAGAAGTTGATATAAAATCACATTTCATAGAAGCACAGAAATTGGCTCAGACTTACCTGTATCTACAAAACCAATGTCTACATACAGCTTGGCACACAAGGACCCTAAAAGGAAGCCAAATATGGGACCGATAATAGCAACGGTTTGAACACACCCTGTTAAGAAGAGAAAACAGAATAGCATGTGAGATTGAAAAATGGTAATCTACACTTACGGAAAAAAAAGGAAAACGTAACAGGATGATTGGTTGAAGAATGATCACTTCTTCATGACCTATGCCCCAGTTCTGATCTCTTTCTCCCAAGACCATATTTACAAAGGGAGGGCTGTTTCACAAGGGTAACCTGTTCATTTTTCCAGGACATTTTGCTGTTGATCACAATCTTTTTGCCAAAAAAAAAA
>NW_015249485.1:0-523 GCF_001447785.1 Gekko japonicus | reverse complement strand
TCTCTTCTGAGACAAGCTGGCAAAGAGTTACTGGAGAAGGGAGCTAGGCCTGTATGCTAAATGAGTTCCTCACCGCAGCTCCGACAGGTTCCCACTGAAAAGACAACCCAAGGACACTGGACACAGTGCAATGAGCTATTTTGGACTTGCATAGCTATCCCTGATGGCCTGTTACAAAACCAGCATAATTTAAGGCATGCTGGGATTGGGAAATAAAAGGCCTAAAATGGCTTAAAGTTATGTTTGTCCCATACTCACGTTTTCTCTGAATGGAGAATTTGGCCCATACAGTGAGGACTGAAAGAGCTTTACCAAAACTGGACCAAGAAAAGCCATCCTATGTTTGTTCACCTTTGACTGGCACATAGCCACAGGAACAAATATAAGAATGAGATGTGATGGAAAGATGTAATGCCCTTTGGCCATTCCCTGAATTGTCTCCTCCTGCCAATACACTATATTGACAGCACCACATACACAATGATACGAAGCTGTAGCCCACTTCAGCCACTCAGACATTTTT
>NW_015249484.1:0-523 GCF_001447785.1 Gekko japonicus | reverse complement strand
TGTTCTATTTCACATAACCATGGCAAGCAGCGATGCGGATGAAGCACTAGAGCACAGGGGCGGGGGAAGCGCATGAACCACACTCCCAAACCTCTGGCCACGGTTAAGGGAACGCCACGCTTTCGTTTGGCTTCTCCTTCCCCCACCCAATACCTGCCCTCTTTCTGAATGTGTCTGGAAAGCGATGAGAAAAGCCCAGACGGCCTTACCTGTGGTTCTGTTGTCGGCTCCTAGGCATGTCAGGAAGCCACTGAGCAGGACAAGAAGGAAGCATGAACCCATGTTGGCCTAGGGGAGACACAACAGACACAGAAGGAAATGTTAGCGGTCTGGACAGAGCATTCCCAAGGCTTAAGCTATCCGTAGAGCCAACACAGTGCTCATGGGTGCCGTGGAACCTGCCAACACCTTGCCTGGCACCTGCCAAGAGCTTTTAGAATGTGGGTGGACCAGATGGACCTTTCTGTGCAGCAGGGCTTCTGATTGGCTGTCCTGATTTTTTAAAAAATGTTGCTTTGGGAGC
>NW_015249483.1:0-523 GCF_001447785.1 Gekko japonicus | reverse complement strand
ACAGCAACAAAAGGTGCTGCATGCAGAGAAAGATATGTAATAAAAGCACAGTGATGCTTGTGTACAGCTGCCATATAACAGTTTGCGCTTCACAGGAGCCCTGTATTCCTACCTTGCCTCTTCTCCCCCCTCCCCGTCTATTTCTCCCTTACAATTGATTTGTATTTTTCCCAAACCAGCTACAAAAGACAGTCAGTTGCTCCTAATAAAGCCTTGTTCTTATTTCTTAGTTCCCGAACATAATGTGATCATGGCTACTGTGAGCAAGCACCCCAATGTCAAAGTCTTCACAGAAAAGCTGCTTCTTCTCCTGAATCGGGGAGGTGAGTACCTGTCTGTGGTCTTATTACTTTTCTAGGCCATCTGAGCTAGTATCAGAGGGGTTCTGAGGAGAGTTGCTTGCAAATACTGTGAAGAGGTAATAATTGTCAGGCAAAGCACTAAGTTCCTGGGCTGAGCAAGTCCATTTACTATTTGGTAGAGAGACTGGCCTGTCCAGCTCCACAGGGGTTCCATTCCTCCA
>NW_015249482.1:0-523 GCF_001447785.1 Gekko japonicus | reverse complement strand
AAAAAGCTTCTCGCTTTCCTAGAGGCCATGACAATGGGCTGGATTTTCACCAGCTGCTCCCATGTGGCAGTGCAGTTTTTCTGCCTGAGTCACTCACTGAACCGTTATTTACATAACAAACCTGACTTTTAAATACTGCCAGCCTTCTAGTTTAAGAGACATGAAACAAGGTCAAGCTGAATCAAGGCACATGCGGTTACAAGCAGGCAGGTGTGGGCTCAGGCTCCTGTCCTTCCAAACTGATTTTTCAGTTCAGTAGGGATTCCCCACAGCCTTTTTTCCCCTACTTGCAATTATTTATTTGCCACATTTATCAGTCATCTTTCCACCAAAGCACAAAACCAAAGTTACCATTAAAATGAGTTTTAGATAACACAAGAAGTAGCAATGAAACCAGAGCTAATTTAATTTATTTGTTAAAATATTTATGTCTTGCATTTCCCTTGCAGCTCAAGGCAGTTTATCAGTTAAAAACATGCAGAATACAGTAAAACCACACTAAGCCAGTTTGGTGTAGTGGTTA
>NW_015249481.1:0-523 GCF_001447785.1 Gekko japonicus | reverse complement strand
TGTTTCCTCATCTCCACCTTCAGTCTTCAAAAGGGCATATAAGTTTTAAAAATTCCCTTCAGATTTCAGAGTTGAGACTTACTACTTAGTGTCTCACTGTTTGCTCATGAACCTAGCTAATCTTGCAATCAGGCCTTGTGATTACTTCTTGAACAGATGGCACTGATTATGCAGGCCAAAGCAGGCGATGCATTCTATTAGATTTAGGCGATGCAGTCTATCGGATCATTTGAAAGGTGTATCTGACTGTGCCGACACAAAAAGAAAAAGAAAAAAGGCAAGTGATTCCATCCTTTATGTGAGTTGCTCAGTGTGGTGTTTTGCTGTATAAATACTGTGTGTGTTCCATTTCTAAGTTTTTAATGTGGAGTTTTAAATGTACGTTCCCATGATCTATAATATAGGCCTGTAGAGTAAGAATGAGGGGGGCTGGATGGGTGGGTGAAGTGTGTGATGATTGGATGGTAGCTTATTCCCGGGGGTGGGGGAGTCTACTGGGTGGTTCAGAGAGCGACTGTGTGTG
>NW_015249480.1:0-523 GCF_001447785.1 Gekko japonicus | reverse complement strand
CCTTTCCAGGTCAGGTAACAGCCTGTCCTGAGCCAGCTCCAAAGAAAAACAAAACACAGACTTTTCTCCCAGGCTCCATAAGCCCTGGCCATTGAACAGAGGGGAGAGGACGGCTTGCTTAAAAGCTCTCCTGACAATCCGAGAGTCGCCCAGTTCCAGGAAGCCCGAAGCACGAGCTCTCCGGCTGATCCTCACAGCAGTGACCACCTAGGGAGACATGACCTCTCCAGATAACAGATGCCGGGGACATTTGGGGTGATAGAAAGGGGGTCATGAACTGGAGGCATCAGCTTTCTAATATGCAGGATTTGTTTTTCAGACTACAGCATGCCTGGCCCCAGCAGCGTGCCAAACCAGATGCCAGGCCATGACAAATCTTCAGGGAGAGGGAGAGGGAGATTGGAGAATATGCAGGCCTCTCACCCTGGAGGGCACAGATGAGATTCTTACAAGGTCCTGGGAGAAACATCACTTTCAATTTCAAAACAAACAGCATCCCAACCAGTGCTCCCTCTAAGCTGTG
>NW_015249479.1:0-523 GCF_001447785.1 Gekko japonicus | reverse complement strand
AATTGAAATTGTTTCTAAAGTGGGAGAATTGTAAAACCGCGTAAGTGTCCTCATACATGGTTACTTCTCAGCAACCAGCCTGGACAGCTTCAGATTAGTGTTAGTAATGTGACCACTCAGAAAATATTTTGTGAACTGATGCATCAAATTATCAGATAATGGTCAAGCCTTAACTTTATTAGAACCACAAGCTGTTCAAGTTTAATAATTATGCTAATTTTAAAAAAGTTAATTTCATTGCTTGAAGTTTTTAAATATGTAATGGAGTACTCTACATTCTAACCATGTTAGGTAAGAATTCTTTAAGCATGAAAGATTCACTAAACAATTATTTTAGGCTTTTATACTGGAATATCTAGTGAGCCTATTGCTATAAATTTAATGGGGGGGGGAGAGAGAGAGACCAGGAGTAAACCAAAGCAACCACGCCAGTTTGAATTTGCCTGCAATTCACAGCAGGTAGCCAATAGGAGAAATTTTGATACACTGCTGGGTTTGCCCAACAAATCCAAGGATCACTTAT
>NW_015249478.1:0-523 GCF_001447785.1 Gekko japonicus | reverse complement strand
GTATGCTCCACGACGGAGTTTTCAATTTGAGCCACATGCAAACATTAGTAGGAGAAATTCTGCACAAAGAAATGGATAGTGGCACAAAATAAAGACTGACAGTTTGAGTTTGCACTAGGAAGGAGAGAAATTGAAACAGGGATTTCCTTTCCACAAATGCTGAGGTTGTGAAATCATTACCATCCTTACATCTCACTTAGTAGAAATGGGCTACCGGATACATCTGAAGGCATTTTGAACTGTTTCATTCAAAGAAAGGTGTTCCAGAGTGTACCAGTATTGTTCTTGAAAACAATGCCTTGGTACAGGACATTCCTTTCTTTATGATTTCCTACTTTTTTATACCAAGAAACAGTGAACAAGATTAAAACATAATCAATACTTTAAAAACCAGCAATGATCATGCAGAAGCAATAAAAACCCCAAATCAAAGCAGAGCAAATAACCCAAATCTAACCCCCACCCCAGGGCTCCCAAGTACGTACCTTGATTCAGCAGGGGATATGTAGTTCTTCACGGGACC
>NW_015249477.1:0-523 GCF_001447785.1 Gekko japonicus | reverse complement strand
GGCTGCATGTTTGACACCCCTGGTCTACATGTTGGGATCTGGTGGCTATATTTGAGATCACTCCACTGTGCTCCTTACCATCAGGCACTTCCGGCGCAAAGCAGTGTCCCGCTCGGCACATCTTCCAGAGACCACTGTGGGCTATATCCTTTGCTCCATAGACCACTAGCCAATAGTCAGTAACAAGCGCCATCAACAGAGAGATGAGGCTGATGCAAGCCACCAGCAGGCTAAGGATTCTGCAGGCCAGCATCTTGTGATGGTACAGATGATTCTGTTTGTACTGGCTTCTTGCCTGTGACCTGAGAGAATGGAGTCCGATGAGTGAGAGAATGGAACTTCACGCATGGGGGGTGGGGAGAGAATACCCAGTAATCTCATTCAAAAAATTCCAATCCGGCTGCAAACAGACCCCTTCTTTAGAAAAGGTGGACTCTTCTGCATTTTCGTTTTAGTCACTTGTGTGTTTCTATTTACTTATGTGGTTGTCATGCTTTGCTCCATCTAGTGGTCAATTTGATAT
>NW_015249476.1:0-523 GCF_001447785.1 Gekko japonicus | reverse complement strand
CATATAAATAAATCTTATTTGTGCTATTTATTTAGGCCAGACTTCTGCAATGGATTCTTTCCATACATAACTATTAGATGCTACAGATGTTCCATATGTGGTTCAAGGGCACAACTGGGAACCAGGATTCGGTCCCAAATTCTGTCACGAGAGTGTGGTCATGGTAATCATAGGAACTAGGTGTTTTGAGCAGGGCTTGAATGTAGGCTTTTGAAGAGTCTCGAAGCCCAAAAGTATTACGGCCTTAGGGCCTAGTAGGACATTGCCACCTTGCAGCCCCTCTTATCCACTGCCACTTGGTAGAGCAGCAGGTGGAAACGGGTGTCACGCCAGCACCATGATGTCATGGTGCAACCCGTAAGCGATGGCGCAGTGGCATTTGTACAATGTTTTATAATCCTAGAGCTTTGCACCAGCGCTTTGACATCACTTCCAGGTTCACAATGGAGGTGACATGATGACATTGGCTCAGCACCGATTAGCATGGCCCTCCCCACTGAGCCTCTCACTGGCTGCAGTTTGG
>NW_015249475.1:0-523 GCF_001447785.1 Gekko japonicus | reverse complement strand
ACTTAACCACTACACCAAACTGTAGTCCTGTCAACATCGTGATGACTGGAAAGGACTAATATTACAGCCATTTGTGAAGAATGCCTCCTTTCTCCTATCCACTTTCACCACAGCATGTGAAAACATCTACATGTGTGCAAATGATATATGTGTATTAGGCTATTTCCATGTCACTGGTATCCCTGATAGTTCCCGATTACACATAGGAAGCCTGTTTATTTAAGGACACACAGCTCTTCAGAATGTTTAAAATATTCCTCATGTTTCTGAGCTACTGCTCAGCTGGCTTGGTCAGATAATGCCCTCAGCTCTGCTGTGTGCAGTCAAAATTGTCTCAAAAAGGGGGACAGGGTTTTGGACTGTTTCCTCAGAACTTTAGATGTGTCTCTTCATAGTGAGTAAGGACCTTGTCAGCACCCGACCATACAGATGTATCATTGTTCACCTCAGTCTCCTACCTGGAGCTGCTTATCTTTTGTTGTTCTTGTTGTATCTCTCTCACACAACACACATACACTCCCAC
>NW_015249474.1:0-523 GCF_001447785.1 Gekko japonicus | reverse complement strand
CTCCTTACCTCAGGATGGAATGCATGGCAGGTGTCTGGCCGTCGCCTCAGTTTCTGAGAACGCATTCGGTCACATTTCACTGAAGCGTTATGTGCATTGCGGTTAAGGTTAATAGCAATGTTTGGAATTGGCAGCAATACTGTGATCAGTTCATCCCTGTAGTCTGTACAGAGCCTTAATCAAAATCAACCTGGCTATGAGGGCACATTGGAGCTCTGTTGCCTAAGAATTCAGATTTCTGAAAGGGGGTTATAGACGTGCCCTGACCTCCTTCAGCATGCTAAGCTCCACATGTTTTACACAAGTCAGTCTCATTAGCTTCCCATTTAGGGAAAACTCTGCAGAACACAGACTGTGCATTGAGTTCAGTGTAACTTTTATTGGATTGATGTGTGGCTGCAGACCCCAGTCCACCAACTGTAGTGACTGACAGGCCATATTCCAGGCTAAACTAGTCATTGTTTGCAATGGGTTTTAGTCACAGCCAATGTTAGATTGCCCTGACCTGGGTGGTCCAGGCTAG
>NW_015249473.1:0-523 GCF_001447785.1 Gekko japonicus | reverse complement strand
GGGTGGGGTATAAATCTTCTGCTGCTGCTTCAACTACTACTATTGCTACTATTACCTGGTCCTTTTGAGCTGCTGGGATTTTCTCCATGCAGAGCAGTTGCTCTGCCTCTGAGACATTGATCCCTTCCCACACTGATGGGAGGGGCACCATGGGGCGATGGTTTTACATAACTTCCAGGGAAACCCAGAAGACACGTAATGTCACTCTAGGAATCGCCACAAATTCTATGGTAAAATCCTACAGTTTCCAGCGATTCCTAGAGGGATGTGATGTAACAGTGTCATCCAATGGCATTTCCCCCCTATTGCTGGCTGCTTAAGTGCTGGTGCACACTGGGAACGGAGGACAAGACATCTCCCATCCCTAGCAGACCAATGGCAAGTCTAATAAAATGAGAGGCAAAACCAGAAGGCCTTCACCTGTCCCTGCAATGAGATCGGTATGCAGAAGGAGGTGACTTTTGTACCATCCCAGTGTCCTATAGCAGGCAGGTCAGGGGTCTCCAACAGGTAGCTCATGAAC
>NW_015249472.1:0-523 GCF_001447785.1 Gekko japonicus | reverse complement strand
AAATCCAATCTCTTCTTCTCTTTTTCTCCATGAGGTGGAGGAATGTTGTGAGACCTCCCAGAGCAGTATCCCTAATGACCGGGTGGGTGGTTGTCATCGCCTTCAATAATAGTTTGCAGAACTCTCCTTCCAAAGGCGATGTCAGCAGAATCATATGAATTGATTTTGTAATGCTTTATGAATGTGGACAACAAGGACTACATGGTGGTTTTACAGACCTCTTCTACCAATGCGTATTTTGAAAAAGTTTCCTCAAGGCTAGAATCGTGTTGATTGCCTGAGGGGGTACCCTAGTGGACAGGGCCTGTCCCTTTCAACTTCCAAGCAGTTAAACAATACCATTCTGGTTGGGGGTGCCATATTGGGCCCTCTTGCAGCATGTCCGCTGACACCAGTAGCGTCAACTGTAGGGCTCTGGACATTTCCTGCAGTGTGGAAAACCAGGGGTGTCTGGACCAGTGTGGGGCCATGAGTATGATCTCGGCCTTCAGTTCCCGAATTCTTCTGACAAATTTGTGTATCA
>NW_015249471.1:0-523 GCF_001447785.1 Gekko japonicus | reverse complement strand
TTAGAGGGAGCATTGATCCTAGGTGTAAATCACATTTCGGGAGGAAAACCTTCTTCATGTCATAATAACAATTTGTAGATGGAATCCATGTAGGACATTCAGATTCTCAAAACGTGCATGAAGGCTGACAAATTAGTTGCGGACAGGGTTCTCATGCTTTCAACACTAAACGGAGGAAGAGGGCGGCTCACCTGCAGCAGGGCAAGGCTGTTCACTGCTTCCCATTGCCAACGGCAAGGCCATTCAGAGACGGCCGCTTTTGGGCACTCACCTTTGGTTTTGCACAAAGACCAAAGTCGATCAGCTTCAGGTTGTGCTCGGCATCAATCAGCAAGTTTTCCTGGCCAAGAGAGACCGCGGGTTAACACAACCGAGTTGACCAGAACCCAGCACAGCAATGGGCTTGTCCCCTTGGTAAGTGCACAGTGATGCTGACCATAAAAGGGGAAGGAGTCCTTCCGTTTCGTGTAGCTGTCCAGCCTTGGGAAGCCTACAGACAATATTTTATCCCTTCCTCCAAGAG
>NW_015249470.1:0-523 GCF_001447785.1 Gekko japonicus | reverse complement strand
TATTAACTACATATTGCAGGTGGGGACTGAGGTGGAGAAGGAACGGCTTAGCCATGGCTACCTGGTGAGACTGTGGCTGCAAACCAGACAACAATGTTCTGGGAGCAAGCCTCACTGAATACAATGGGGCCTATTTCTGATGAGACCTATTTAGGATTGCTCCCTACAGCTGAGATGAGATTTGAACCAGCAGCCTCCTCTTGGTTATACTACCTCATTGTAATATAACCAAAGAATCACAGAGGCTGTTTATTTATTAAAATTTATCTTACTATTGCTGTTAAACGGTAGCACAATCGTTTATTATTGTCTTGATATGTTCAAATTCTGTCACCTGCTCTGTGCTTTTGTGGAATTAAGAAAAATTAAATCTAGCTCACAGCTACAGATTTAGGTCTTGATATAGCAGATAATCATATGCTCTTAAACTGGTTGGGCATAAAAGTGTCTAACCCTCTGTTGGATGGTAGTCTCTTTCTATAACTTCTAGATGTATAGCATGGTTATAAGCATGTTTTCTCAG
>NW_015249469.1:0-523 GCF_001447785.1 Gekko japonicus | reverse complement strand
TTTTTTTGGATAGCTGGGGTGCAATTGATTTCTGCCTACAGGGAATGAAATATACTTATTTCAAACACCAACAGTGGTTATGAAGTACTGCAAAACATTCAGTCCAATCTATGCTCCAGTTCCAGGCTTAATCCTAATAAACTCAGTTGTTGAGTACTCTTCTACACCTCTTGGCCTTCCTTCTTCTCATCATGACACCTTGCCCCTTCTCTGCTGTTAACCAACAGCGTCTGAGTGTCATTTTCTAACGTAAACCTGCTTTTACTCTCAGTTATTGGTTGGGAACCAAAGTACTGCATAGAGCATCCACTTATATGCACAGGGATTTTGAGCTTCCCTCTTCCGACAACAGCTTCCCATCTTCTAAACCCCACAAAAGCACAGAGCGAGGCAGGTGAAGGACTGCAGCCAGAACGGGGGCAGGGGAATCAGTCTCTTCCGTGTCCCCAGTGTTGCAACATGGCTACTGAACACTTTTTTCTCTGAACAGATGCGATACATTCCATGGCAAGATAAATTCCCT
>NW_015249468.1:0-523 GCF_001447785.1 Gekko japonicus | reverse complement strand
AAGCGTCTTTGGGCTCTTGAATTCGGCCCAGGGACCCAGAGGCCACTGGAGGAACTAGAGGAGAGACTGGGCACTCCTTCTCTGGTTCCTCCAGAGTCTAGCAGGTCTTCTAAGGAGAGGGGGGAGGAAAGGCTGGTGGTAGCAAGAAGAAGTGATGGAGGTACACCCCAAGGTGCTGCTACCTCAACCCCTTCTCCTGCTGTCCCCCGACACAGTACATCTGCACTGAGCCCCTTACAGTAGGTGACTTGAGCAATTCCTGCAGTTGCTAGTCAGCATGACTGGCCCTATACCTCCACAGTCTGGAAACACTTCCAGAGGACAGTGAATCTCTGTTTTGCTCAGTGCGAGCTGTGTAGGGCTAGAATGTAAAGCAGAGGTCTGACTCTGTAAAAGGCACACATGTTTTCTGGGGTCTTGTGTCCAGTGGTTTGAACAGGGCTTGTAACAAAAAAGTTGAGCTTGGAGTTCAGTGAGGGAGCATGAGGTGGAGCAGGAGAGAACCTTGTAGTCTGAGTTTCCT
>NW_015249467.1:0-523 GCF_001447785.1 Gekko japonicus | reverse complement strand
CGGACGACGAGGGGGAAGAGTTTGGGCTTCCCCTGTTCCCTGCTTCTAAGGATATACTGTCTTTGCTGATATTGTTGGATTGAGACGACTCCTCTCAAAAACTCCCTCAGCTCCTGCCGTGCCATTCTGCCACCCTGCCAGTTCCACAGGTGGCAGTTGGTACATCATGAGACACACCAGAATTATAAGAGCATACATCTCAGAAACAACCATGAATCAGTCTTGCTCGATAAAGGAGGTCCATGAACACACACTTTACTGCAGCTGTATTTCAGGCCTTGGTAATCGTCTGGCCAAGGGGCACACCTAGGTCTTGTTTAAAAACCAAACTAGATACAACCATGATCCAGTTCAGGTCGTACCGAATCCCCACCCTGTGCAGGGAAGAAAAGGGAGGTTTAAAGTACAGTATGGTTAGATGGGATGATGGAGCTGTGCTCTCCTCCTTTCTGAGCGTTTTCTTGCAGAACTGCTTATTTTAAAAACTGCCTTTACCTAGTACAGTGGTGGTGAACCTATGGCA
>NW_015249466.1:0-523 GCF_001447785.1 Gekko japonicus | reverse complement strand
GGAAAATAATAAAATATTAAAAAAAAAATGAGTGGAAGCAGAAGAACAATTTTTTTGCTCCACAGTCTTCTCTCTGGAATACATCTGGGCATAGGGAGCTGATGTAAGATACTCACTAATTTGTCCTGCCAATCAATTTCATTTGATTGTGCTCTAGTTTGAGCACCAATACATCAGCATGATACTTTTATACATATATGTGATGTATAGGTACCTAGAAATTGCATAGAAAATGAGTACAACATTAGCACAACAATCCAGAAGGACCTTCCAAAGCCCCTGACAAAAATACAAACAAATGAAGAAGAAATGAAATAGTTAATACTTGATTATCCCTGGATACACAATATTCCAAATATGAATGTTGGGCAGCATTAGAGACATTAAGATACTTCATATTTTATTTTCCAGCATATTTTATTATCGTTCCAAAAACTGAATTTGATGTTTTCATTGCTGCAACACACACTGAGCTGACTTTTTAGGGAGCTTTCAACTATGATGCCAATTTACCTTGCTAAAG
>NW_015249465.1:0-523 GCF_001447785.1 Gekko japonicus | reverse complement strand
GCCACTATTATGTTTGAACTATAACAACTCATTCCCAGTTTCTTTAGTATTGTCAAGCAAGTCACAGCTAAGTATAGAACATTGCAGCTCTGCCATAATTCACCAGCTGAAATAGGCATGGTGGCAAATTGACCGAAAGGGAGCTGGATCCACAAAGCCATTGGGGGGGGGGGGAGGCTCTTTTCAAGATGCTGATAGGCCTGTGGGCAGAATATACATTTGAGGACCCCTTCCTACTCAAAGCACTCTGTATAACCAAATAGTGTTATATTTATATAT
This sequence comes from Gekko japonicus, assembly GCF_001447785.1. NCBI lineage: Eukaryota > Metazoa > Chordata > Lepidosauria > Squamata > Gekkonidae > Gekko > Gekko japonicus. Next base: position 244 of record NW_015249465.1, on the reverse strand, counting down.
GTTGTATTTAGCCAATTTTTGTATTGATTAGTGCAGTCCTATCTGACAAGGTTTTTGCCCATGCATGTCCCATGAGCCCTAGCATACCTTTGGAGGTGACCAAAGAGGACCATTCCTTCCTTTTACACCAGCAAAACAGATGGTTAGATCCAAACCATAGGTGTGCATATGTGTGTTTTTAAAAATCATTTAAGTTTGACATCACCATTTAATACTGTTGGAAATGTACGTGTTTACAAGGTCT
>NW_015249464.1:0-523 GCF_001447785.1 Gekko japonicus | reverse complement strand
CTTCCATGTGGGAATTTTTCCTCAGGAGGAACGTGTGCCCTTGCATTTTGAGGGGAGCTTGCACACAAGGTTGTGTTACTTCTGAGCACGACTTGTAGGACTCCCCACAGCTTTCTCCTTTGAGCCTGAGTAAAGCAGTACCTCCTCTGCTGCAAACATGAAACAAGATGTGCAGGGTGGCGGCAGGCAAAGTGTCCCTGTGGACATTCTGCTCACCACCAATCTGGAGAGGAGGTGGAGCCAAGGGTTCGGCACTGAACCACCACCCCTTCAAACCCATTTTGTGGTTCACAGCTGAGCCATCTGCTTTGAGCACTGCAGCACAGCTGTGAAGGAAGAAAAGGGAACTGCTGGGCCACTGGGTGGGGCAGTGCAATTGTTGCCATGTTGGCACTGCTATGTCAACGTGACAAGGGGAAGTGGGGGATGAGTAGGGATGGGGAAGGCAGCAAGTGGCGTAGGCCTGGGGCATACACACACACCATTCCCACATGTCTCCACCCCATTCACTGTGGCTTTTTTT
>NW_015249463.1:0-523 GCF_001447785.1 Gekko japonicus | reverse complement strand
TTCTTCAGGTCGGCATTGTTACCCACGTGCTGAAGATGGGAGAGAGGCGAAGAAAATGCCTCGAAGGGTAGCAAGTGTGAAATTTCAACCCAGGAACAACCTACGTTTTGACGCCTGGCCTGCCGGAGAGGAGGAAACGACCCAGAGGCGGATCGCCTCAGACTGCAGGTAGGCGGTCAGATTTTGGAATGTCCTCGCTGTGTTAAAAGACTCCCTGCCAATAGAAAACATCAAAAGAAGGCACAGAGACTATCTCTCTGCTGTATGCTAGTTCTCTGCCTGAAGGGAGATTTTTTTTGGGGGGGTATGCAAAGAAATACCCAAAGCTGGAATCCATCGACTAATGTCTGAAGGCTCCATCATCCATTCTACTTCCCTGGAGTTCCACCTTGTTCTCTTGCATGTGTGAACGAGCCATACAACTTTCCTTGACAGGACGGGTCTATTAGCAAGTGTCTGACCAAGCGACTCCTGAAAGCTCAGAAAAAAACCATGTTCTTTTCCAAAGCCACCACTGGGAAGA
>NW_015249462.1:0-523 GCF_001447785.1 Gekko japonicus | reverse complement strand
GGTATTTCCCAACCCAGAGCAGGCAACTCGAGTAATGGTGCATCTCCATTCTCGGTTCAGATGTCAAGGAGTTTGTGTGTGCTTTATTTTGGGGTTCCTGTGCTCCCTCCCTCCTTTCTTTGCGCACCAAACCAGCATTGCAGACATCCTGGTTGAAGAAGACATCAGTTGGTTGCTTGAACGCGGGTGCCTAAACAAACTTGGGTTTCTTTCTTTCCCACTGATACTAAACCAGGAGTCCATTGTGATTTACAGTTTTCGGTTGTGGGGAAAGAAACACACGCTAGCTGGTCGAAGAGCCTGTATTCGGACATTGCAGCATATCAGAGTTAGATCCAAGAATTCCAAGTGCAGGAAATCTTCAGTCATGCTCTGCATGGGAAGGAGACAGACAGGAAGGAGGAAGCAAGTGAGCCCCACAATAAACCAGGCTTATCAGGGGGAAAAAACCCTCTTGTTTCTTTGTGACTTCTGATAGGAGCCTCATGATGAGCACAAGAAACTCCCTTATACTGAGGCAGGC
>NW_015249461.1:0-523 GCF_001447785.1 Gekko japonicus | reverse complement strand
TGGCAGGCAAATGTGGAAAAGACCATAGTTTCCTAAATGAATATTCAATCCTATTTTTTAATATAAAAGAAAGCCCTGAAGAAAAGTTCACTGGCTTCGATCCTATGAACAAGTTCCATGTGCAATATGTAACGTCTACTGCAGAGCCGGCTTCCTCTCGTTCTCGGACTTCCATACAAGAACCCATTGAAAAACCGCTGAGCTTGTGCAAATGGGAGTGCTAGCAGGAGAGGAAGCGTGTTCTGAGGCAGAGGCTATCTAGCATGCACGGAACGTCTTCATAGGAGCCAAACCTCTGCCTCCAAAATGGAGACGCGCCCTCAGAATACTAACAAACAGTAGAAAACTAGACAATAAAGAGTCAAACAGCAACCCTGACAAACGCAGCAAAGAATTCCTTATGCAGAGCTGCCTCGACTAGGCTTCTTGAAATTCAACCGAGTCATTAGTGGCAATTTGTTTCCAAGACTGCATACTTAGTAGAAAATAAATTTCTTTAGCAGAACAATCATAGCTAGAGACA
>NW_015249460.1:0-523 GCF_001447785.1 Gekko japonicus | reverse complement strand
AGATGCCTCCTGGACTTTCAGATAAGGCAATTCCCCCCCCACACACACCGTTTGAAACGAGAGAGGAACACGGAAGTCTACAACAAAAAAACCAAACAAAAGCGTAAGGAAAGATGCAGGAGTCTATCCTGGCTGGCAGGTTATCACGGATTGCATCTTGGATCCTCAGGTTCATTCGCTGGAAGGTGGTTTGCTTTTCCCCCTAGACTTTTAACCAGGGCTCCGTGATCTTGGCTGTAGGATTCGGGGTTTTGAGTATCTTGGGACTCTTTTTTAAAATCAAGTTCCGAGTCCTTGTATTTTATAACGGTGGGGTCAGTATTTGCCCAGATCTGACGGTTTCTGGCACAGACCTGAAGGCTCCTTGTCCTCTCTGAGTCCAACCAGAGCAGAATAAATCTCACAAAAACACAAGGCCTTGCTCGTTTCCAGAAGGGATGCAGGTTGCAAAATTCGGCTTAGGCTGTCACTGGGTTTGGGCTCTTTTGGTGCTCAGTACTTGGTCCGCTTTTTTAGTCACGCC
>NW_015249459.1:0-523 GCF_001447785.1 Gekko japonicus | reverse complement strand
CTACATGTGACAGGAGCATGAGCTCAGTAGGATCCTCCCAATACACGGGGTCATCATTTTGAGTGCACTGCTTGGCTCAAGACCTCAGGAAGCTTATTGTTAAAAAAGGTAAAAGTTAAAAGCTTGGATAAATAAAAAGGATACAGCTTGGCACCTAAAGGCAAGTAAGGTAGGCAAGTGTGGGGGGGGAGGCATTCCAAAACTGAGGCATTATCACCCAGATTCCTGTCACTGGTTACCATCTGCCTACCTTTGCAGGTGGGATCACTGAGAGCAAGGCTTAAGAACAATATGGGCAGGAGGAGGAGGCAGCAGTCCTTCAGTTACTGCCAGCCCAAAGCTGTTTAGGCATCATAGTGAAGTACCAGCACATTTAACTGTGTCTGGAAACGGTTGGGCAGCTAAGGTAGATCTTTCAGCACACAGGTGATATGTGAATCCACCCCCTGATAATAACCTGGCTGCTGCATTCTGTACTACATGAAGTGTCCAAACAATTTTCAAAGGCAGCCCCATGTAGAGT
>NW_015249458.1:0-523 GCF_001447785.1 Gekko japonicus | reverse complement strand
GGGGCCAGAGACAGATTCACAGAACCCGTAGTTGCAATGGTTTGTTGATATGACGATATTCTACTGCCAATTTTTAAAAAGCTAAAAGTTCAATAATAAGTAAAACAGCAGCTGAAGATTCTGATGTTCTAGTTGCCTTTGGAACTACCAAGTTACACAGAAGCAGGGCAACTTTCCTTAGACAAAAAGAAAAGCTTGCTCCATTACGGCCTGGTAAAAGATGATAAGAAACTGGCAGACAGAGGTGCTCCCTTATCCAATGGTTTCAATTCACAAGATTTCTGCAAGTTGGGATCAGCACAGCTTAACATTCAGCAGCTTTTTGCATTAAAACTGTTCTCAGTTCTCATAGGCTCTCAGTTGTAGAAACTGACATGTCCTGTCTGCGTGCTCCCATGCCACTTTCCCACACACACTTTACATAAATTAACCATTTACCTTTCACAGTGAGTGACTTAAAGATTTAAGGTGCCATCCTTCATCCCTTATGGCTCCCTAGTCTAGTTTTTGTTAGCTGGAAAGG
>NW_015249457.1:0-523 GCF_001447785.1 Gekko japonicus | reverse complement strand
CTTGAGTTTGGGCCAGCGAGAGACATATGGTGGAAATAATATAATGTGATGCATTGACATTCCTTCTGGGTGAAAACCCAGACATGATGCCAATGTGTCAGGCCATGCTCTACAATTTCCCCCAAATGCTATGGCATTATCGTAGAGTTTTAGGGGGAGCCCAGAGTGTGTTCTGATACACTGGCGGCATCTCTCAGTTTTTAACTGGAAGTGACATCAACACATTGCACACTGTCATTTTTGCCCCTTGCCCTGCCTCTCAAGCTGCAACCCTAAGTGGGGCAGGCAGGGGTTCTTCTTTCTAGGAAGCAAGCGAGACCTGCTTCAGTTCAGGGAACCAGCTTGAAAGCTGGGCTGCTGACCTTGCAGTGAGGCAAAGGAACAGCCTCCGGATTTCCTCCTTGCGTTCTCAGAAGGACGGGAGTCTAGAAGACTCTTGCTTTCCAGGAGATAAACAGTCATAGTGATGATGAGGAAGAGAGGCAGTGGAGCACGAAGAGAGGAAAGAGAACAGTATGGGTGG
>NW_015249456.1:0-523 GCF_001447785.1 Gekko japonicus | reverse complement strand
GCTTGCATCTATTTCAGCCTAACAGGTGAGCACCAGCCCCACTCTTAGGCTGAAATAGTTGCAAGGCATTTCAGAAATCCCTCTCACTCCTGCCTCCACTTCCCACCACAAGACCCATGAACCTCTGAAAAACACGCGGGGGGTTGTGGGAGGGTCGTGAATAGGGATGGGCATGGACCTCAGTTCGCGAACCACCACCCAATGGTTTTCATCACAAATTTAGGTTTGTGAGGAGGTTCGTTCCAATCCCTAGTCAGGAGTGATTCTATCCTGGCAACACCCAGCCAGCCACAGCACAGCCAGGGCAGACTTGCATGGGACAGGGCTGCATGCACACTGCAGGGATTGCTCCTAAGGAAAGGAGTAGACTAGGAGACAACTGGTGGGGCAAGGCCGTAAGGATCATCTGGGTAAGAGGAAGCCTTGCAGACAGGCGCTGTCCCGGGGGAAGGCACCTGGCATCATGCTGGATGGGAGGAGCTTGCCCAGGCCAATGAGAGCTCTCCTCCAATCTCCAGTACAT
>NW_015249455.1:0-523 GCF_001447785.1 Gekko japonicus | reverse complement strand
GTGAGAGCCCTGAGCCTTGTGAGGCTCGCTGTACCAAATACCATGTTTCTGACTCCTCATCCCTCACAGCCATTGCCTTAATTTGACTCAATTAAGAAGGACTCAAACCACTTTAGTACTGTCCTGCCAAGTCCTACATCTAATTCCAGGTACTTCAGAAGTATAGAATAATCTACTGTGTGAGAGGCAGCGGACAGATCTAACAGTGATTATGGTGCATTCTCCTTCTCCAGCTGTGAGTGCAGATCATTGGACACCCAAGGCCATATCTGATCCAGAACTATGGCTGAAACCAAATTGAAAAAAGTCAAAGGCAGATGTGTCTTTCAGATAAGTCCACAAGAAAAGGGGAAAATACCTAATCAGAAAAGATAGGGTACACCAAAAGGTTGAAAAAAACTCAAAAAAGAACAATGTATGATGCCATGACCAATTTGGCTGTAGATGAACATAGAGCCCATTCCACTTCATGTATCAGAACACATTAGGTTGGATCAAGGGGAGCGGTGGCGCAGTGGGTAAA
>NW_015249454.1:0-523 GCF_001447785.1 Gekko japonicus | reverse complement strand
CACCCCTCTTCTGATATTACAGTAGTATCAAAGGAACTACTGACGTGCAGCTACTTCCAGTGTCACTGGGGTCATGGGAGAAACCATTGGTCACGTGTGTTGCCAGGCCTCAAGAATTGTTCCTGTGCACCTGCTACAAACTTGTAACATGGTCCCAGCATACATGTTCCCATGTTCATAGGCTATGATAGAAAATGATCTGATAATGCATTTTCATAGTGGAGCTGATCTCTCCCCATTCTTTAAATCCTAGTGTCCCCTCACTTAAACCCAGACACTCCAGTTCCTTCCTACATGTGTATTGCTCCAGTTTCAGAAATGGTGATATTCCTTGCATACAGTCAGCAAAATAAATAAATAAATGATTCACATGACTCCAGGAGTCTGAGAGGAATCACACAGCAGTGGTGTTCATGCCTACAGTATTATATAGGAAGAAGATCTAAGAATGTTATTGAGACAAGATGACTATTTGGGGTGATGCTAGTGAGGTTGAAAATAGAATCATAGAATCATAGAGTTG
>NW_015249453.1:0-523 GCF_001447785.1 Gekko japonicus | reverse complement strand
GTATAAATCCAATCCCCTCCTCCTCCTGTTGTTGTTGTTGTTATTACATCTTTATCCTGTGCCTTCTTTCTTCCAAGGAGCCATAGAAGCCTGTCTGGCTCTCTCCTCCTCCGTTATACCCTCCTAACAACCCTGCGAGGTAGGTAGGCTGAGTGAGAGTGACCAGCCCCTGTCCCCCAGTGGAGATTTGAACTTGGGTCTTCCCACTCTTACCACGCCAAGGATTCCAAAATGGCGCAATCTGTTCTTCCACCTCCATCCTCTTGCTCGTTTGATCCAGGCCTCAGAAGTGCATCGTGCTAATGCAGCGGTCCCTACATTCTGTTTCTTACTGCAGCCAACTAAGCTGTCTTGCATGCATGAGAACAGATGAAGAACCCTGCAGTCTCGGACCAAGTCGCCATCTAGAGTCTAGGTTCCTTCTTCCGACGCTGGCCAGCAAGATGACACCAAACAGCCCACAAGCCAAAATGTCCTTCCTATGGTTGCTCACCAGGCAGGCCAAAGACCAAGTCTGACCCCC
>NW_015249452.1:0-523 GCF_001447785.1 Gekko japonicus | reverse complement strand
CTACAGGACCTTCTTTCTACTGGACTATTGCACTAGCTGTGCCAAGAGGTATGGTGCAAATTCTTCCTGGAAGTGTGCTGTGTGTATTGGGTGTGGGAATGGAGGTATGGATTGTGTTCTTCGTCATCACCATTGTCTTTCTACTATTGCTATTGTACTGCCACTTGCCTTTCATGCATGGGTAATATCGGAGCATCATTAGTTTTTAATATTGTGATTGGTTGCTTTGGAATTGCTTGAGATTCTGTGGGAGTGGCCATCATTGTAGCTGCATTGCCTCCTTCTCACAGTGTTGTTCCTGTCCTTTTGATGTTACTTCTGTGCTGCATAAAAAGTAGCTGGGTCCAGTGTCATTTCTGGGAAGTCTACCTATCTTACCACATGGGTTCAAGCTGAGGAAGAAATTATCCTGCAATATGATGAGAGCTAGGGTGAAAGAGATAGGCAAGGTGAAGAAACTTTAAAGTAAGATATCATTACCTGTATAGTCCAGTCTTGCCTGATCTCATCAGATCTCAGAAGC
>NW_015249451.1:0-523 GCF_001447785.1 Gekko japonicus | reverse complement strand
ACTTTGCCTCCTTTGGGCCACCTTGGCCTTAGTCTTCTGCTGCCCTCACTCCTGCAGAGTTGGAATCGGGTCCTTGGGGACTCTGGGCCCATGTCCATGACCCACTTCATGGAAGTCTGATGGCTATCTCAGGGCCAGCGTCAAGGGCTTGCTTGCAGGCTCTGACAGGGTGGTCTCATGTGCTGCTGGCACCTCTGCAATGTTAGTCTCTCTCTCGTCCTGCTGGTCCTCATCAGCTCACCGGAGGACTCAAGTCTGAGTTGCCAAGCTGGTCAGAGGAGGTCATGACACTGCAATAGCAAGCACCAACTGCGCATGCCCGGAGTGAGACAAACTGCATTTTTACTGGGGTCTTCATTGACTGCCACAATGATGGTGTCTTTGGGAATTATCTCCATTGGCGGTCATGAGCTAATCCAGAATGAAAGTTTTCACAAACATTCTTTAATTTCCAAGAAAAGAAGCCAAATTGCAATAACAAAGCTTCTCTCGAATGGTCAGCTGAAGAAGGATGAAGGAGAAG
>NW_015249450.1:0-523 GCF_001447785.1 Gekko japonicus | reverse complement strand
AAAAAAAGAACCTTCTCTTCAGTTAGAATTTTTCTGATACAATAGTCCAAAATTTGTTATGCATGGGTTTAAAATACCGAGATGTGGTTAACATAGTCAAAGGAACACAAATGTTTGTTTAAAAGCATATGTGAGCAAAAACACACAAAAAAGAATATGGAAATATAGGATCTCAGTGCATCTCCTTGGCTTTTCAGATACTACTGGGAGCCCACCAACCATGCCTAACAGGAGCATGTGTTACCCTCAATTATCCTGATATGCACAGTCAGTGTATTTACCATGCATGTACTACTTTCGTGCACACAAACTGATCACTGGATTTTGGAAGGTTCTTATTCATGCATACCAAGGATGCATGTACACATGATAAATGTGTACTGCCCCTGTTCACACAACCTGATGACCGTACATATTAAGAGGACTGTAGATAGTGTTAACTCCCACTATGCGTGGTAGATGGGCTTCTGATACACGTGGTTATAATGTCTTGAAAGGTCTTGTATGTGTGCTGCTAACAGAG
>NW_015249449.1:0-523 GCF_001447785.1 Gekko japonicus | reverse complement strand
TTGTTAAGTTTTAATTGTTTCATTGTGTTAAATTCTATGTTAATTGCCTTGTGTCCCAGATATATGGGGAAAAGGCGAGCTAATAAATGTTTTAAACAATAAAGAAGTGTGCAGTTGCTAGAACAGCAAATCAGAATTGCCTTCTAGACCATTTTGAAGCACACGTATAGTTTGCACTTTTCATATGTTCATCTTTATAACACGGTGTATGCTGGATTTGATGCAGTCAGTTCTCCTTGAATGCGATGTTTTAGAACTCTGTTAGAACACAACTAAAAAAATAAGGAAACAGTTGCTGTAGCACTGTGGAGAATGCACGTTGCATTGGAAAACCCAGCAGTGTGCACAGAAGGCAAGATCTGTGTTTTGTGCGCACCTTGTGGTGCATCACGCAGGGATTGTACTGTAAAGCATACAGTTTAGCAAAGATGCTTCCTTCTGCTATCCCAGTATTTCTTATGGGACAGTTACACTGCAACAAAGTTTTCTGTCATATGTCAATCTTCAGGAGCATGACGACTGT
>NW_015249448.1:0-523 GCF_001447785.1 Gekko japonicus | reverse complement strand
AGGTCCCATGTGGAGGCTGGCATCCCTAAGTTCATTCCTCCGTGATGATGTACTAATCAATCCATAGTCACAGCAGGGTGTGATAAACTTTCTGTTATGAACCAGGAAAGAGTATGTTTTTTTCTCTTTTTAATAAGAGAATGTTTGATATAATGCAACTTTTGAAAGAGCTGTTTTAATTAGGCTATTTTTAGTGCTTAAATGCCACACATCATGTGAGAGGACAAGCTGACAGAACAATCCTGTATGATGAACAAAAATAAAGGGGGGGATGGGGAGAAAATTTCAGCAGTGACAGGCAGAAACTTATTGTACATATCTGTGATGAGAAGGGTTTAATCTCCCACTGGCTTTTATAATGCGCATCGGATATTGCTTCTTTTTCACTTTTTAGCAAGCCAGCAGGAAGCTTAATCATAAAACAATTGGTTGTCACTGAAAGGCCTCTGAAGATACACTGTCAAAATAACGGTGACATCCGACTCAGGGAAGACAGGCGGCGGAATCTCATATGCTCTAGCTT
>NW_015249447.1:0-523 GCF_001447785.1 Gekko japonicus | reverse complement strand
AAGCCATTCTCCACAGTTGCTGTGTGACTGCGGGGTACCCAAGGTGGGTTTGGGAAATCTGGATCCAACTCTTTAAGGATGAGTTCCTCAGAGTTGGCCTTCAGTTCCCCCTGTGAGTGCTATTAAAAGAAATGTAAAGAGACAAGCCACAAAGTCATGGATCTCCAACATGTCATCCAGTTTGGTGGTAATGAAGGTTACCATCCCATGCACCTTTAATTTGGGAGCAAGTCCCGTAGAACTCAGTTGGACCATCCAGCTGAATGCACAGAGGGGTGGACCCTCCATGTGTCAGCTTGATTGGGAACCAGTTGTTTTTGATTAAAATATCTTTTGAGGCCAACTGTTGCTGGACCTGATGGGTAAATAGATTCTTGGAGGAGAGTTATGTGGTTACACACAAGTGGGTGTAGCTATGTGATACAAAGTGATGGGCTGGATACCTTTTAAAGCTCTCATGCATGGAAGGACTTCTGTGCTTGGAAATGCAACTTCCCATCCCCCCTCCCACTGCAGCCTGACA
>NW_015249446.1:0-523 GCF_001447785.1 Gekko japonicus | reverse complement strand
CTGTTCCAGTCTTTCTGGAAGTGTTAGGCGTTCTGGAGTGGTAGCTGTGATTGTTGGTTGCCGCAAAAATGCCCAGGCATCTCACAGCCTTTCAGAGACTAACAAGCTTTTGTCCCAGCATATATTTTTGTGAACCAGAGCCCCCTTGACTGTGTCTCACGTGTATCCAACACCCTTGGTTCTGATCCAAGAAAAGCTGTAAACAAGATCTTGTTAGTCTCTCAAGTACCACTTGACTGTGGTATATTTTTAGAATCAATAGGTGTCCCTCCCTCTCTGAAAGTATTTACTCAGCTGTTTTTTCCCCCTCCTCCCACAGATTTTATAACACCAGAACAGGTTTATGGCTTCCCAAAACAAGTGCCGCCCAGATGTGACCATGATACAAATCTTAAGCTTGCTTGAAAGCCAATGTCAAACTCTTAGTAGTTCTGGGAAGTGGAGAGGGTGTTGAGTTTCTCCAATGAAGGGCTCTCAGTGCCTTCTCCAGGACTACAGTTCCCAGGGTTCTTCAGGGCCTGCC
>NW_015249445.1:0-523 GCF_001447785.1 Gekko japonicus | reverse complement strand
GACAGACTTTCCCCCAGCTAAAAAGCCCCTAGTGGGGTGCCCACCCCAGGAGGCAGAGTCAACAGCTTTTCCTGCCCAAACCATTACATGCTCCGGAGACAGGGTGCCCCCTTCTCCCTCCGTTCCTTTTTTTACCACCACGAGATAGGAGCTTCCCAGCATTGCTGTTTGGGTACAATCTTTTCTTCAATGCTTTTGGAGTTTTTTCTGTCATTTTTTTACTTTGAGGGTTTTCCTCCTAGTTCTCCTACCGGTAGGACTACTTTCTTCCTGCAGGAGATCCATCTGACTGGGGGAGGTGACTCTTGTTGGCCTACCCTGAGTCCCTACCCTGAGTCCCTCCAGTTTTCAACGGCCTGTGGTCCCCGACATCACGGCCAAGGTGCTTTTCAAGAACTGCTCAAAATGTGCCACTAAGATGACCCATAGTGACAAGCATGATCTCTCTCTCCTTTATCTGGTTGAATCGCACAACGTAGCCACTTGCAAGATCTGCCAGGGCATTACACCCAAGGCACGTTCC
>NW_015249444.1:0-523 GCF_001447785.1 Gekko japonicus | reverse complement strand
CACCAAACTGGCATAGCAATGGGGAGTAGGTTTCCATCCCATCCTTTCACCGAGGAACTAAGGGCAGCGTACATTGTCCTTCTTTCTTCATTTATTCTTTTCAAAAACCAAGGGGGGTAGATTAGACTAAGAGTGAGTAACTGGGTCAAGATCACCCAGCAGATGGCACAGCAGTACAGATCTGAACCCAGCTCTCTCAGATCCAACACTCTAACCACTACACCACCCAGGCTCACATGACTGAATTCCCCCTCTGGAAAATAATATTTCAAGTCATAGAAAACTAGCATGTGAGAAAGAAGACTAGGCTAGAAGCCTTCTTCCTGGCATCTAGTTTTCTGTTGAGAGGACTTTCTAACTGTGTGGCATTCTATTGTGTGAGGACCCCTACACATGTGCAGTCTGAAATAGTACAGTACACAGGTTTCCTGCCTCACTAAGAATTAGATCAATATGTGGTTGGTATAAAGATCGTTCAATCCATATGTGGAATATATCAGGAGGAAAACTGGATTAGATTTAG
>NW_015249443.1:0-523 GCF_001447785.1 Gekko japonicus | reverse complement strand
GGTCTCCTCCTGGTATCTGAGCATGGCCACCCGTCCACAGGAATTTCTTTCTTCATAGAGCCACCTTCCTCTTGACAGCTTCCCTGCTGGGAATGCGTGGAACGTAAGGAACCGTATCTCGTGAGCACTCAGCCTCCCTGCGAATCTGAGACGGCCAAATCACCCCCCTTCAAGTAATCGTAGTGTGTGTTCTCGTAAAATGGAGCCGTGCGACATTCCGTCACTCCCAAAGTAATTTATTGCCGCAGAATTCCTCGCTGGCTAGAAGGGTCTGGAAGAAATTGAGGCGTATGAATTTGTATTTGGCACGAGCAGCATTTGGCATGAGCGGAAACGTCCGTGTCGGCGTTCCTTTGGAGGAGTAGCCGAGGGTTTCCGTAATACGATAAAAAGCCCATTTGATTTATTGCCTTTCAGTTCTTGATGCACTTGACATCCAAAGGGGTGAGTTCAAGTACTTTTGGCAACTGGAACGATGAAGAGGATGGAACACCTTCCCTATAAAGGAAGGTTAAAGAGGTTA
>NW_015249442.1:0-523 GCF_001447785.1 Gekko japonicus | reverse complement strand
TGTACTAGCATTAGAAGTGAGACTGGCCCTCTTAACAGACTGGGGATATTGCCTCCTTAGCCAGCTGTGCTCTTTCATGTCTTTTTCATCCATCCATGCCTAGCATTGTGTTTTCTACTTCAGTGTTCTGTTACCACAACTGCTGCTGGTACTGCCCAATTTCCATCCTTGCTGTGTTTTGGGGATTTTGGGTACAGCTCTGTCTTCATAGTGGCCTTTTCCACCAGGAGTGAACTGCTGAGGTGAAAATAATTTTCAAGAACAAAGAACTCTTCAGGCACAAAAGCAGCCAAAGCTACTCCAGAAATTTAGAGATCGGTATTGTTTACAAAGGGATTCTCTGCCAGGCTTAAATAGCTGACCTATCAAGGGATTTCCCAACTGTCTGCTATGATCCTAAAATTAACTGAATGTAAGGAATAGAAGAGGTTTGGGTGTCACTTTTTCTTTATCACTACATGAAAAGGCGTATCTTCCCAAAATTTCCTCTTCTGCCCAACTACTAAAGGTACGGGGGCCCTGC
>NW_015249441.1:0-523 GCF_001447785.1 Gekko japonicus | reverse complement strand
TGGACGTGATGTGGCATTGCATAAAGTGCCGTGCAAACAGACATAGGGACAGACAGGATGGGACTGACTGACATGGCTAAGGCCACTTCAGGCAGTACCCAGAGGAAGTGAGAAGAAAATACTTGGGTGTGCTGAGCTTCCCTTTTCACCTCTTCTGGCTAACATCTGAAGTGGTCAATGGCACGCATTTCCTATGTGACATGCGTGTACCATGTGTTTATCCAGTGTGCATGCATTTCCCCCCCCCTTAATCACTTGTGCATCCTTTATTTGGTGCTGCTGAGTAATATCTGAAGCTGTCCTTAATGTTTGGTTATCAGAATGGGGATTGCAACTGAAGAAGCATAGAGCAAAGGCTTTTCTGTTTGTCAGGTTGGATACTGCATGTGCTGATAACAGCTGGGCCTATTTTCCCTATTGAAATCCTTATAATTTTGGTTCAGAGGAAACTGCTATGGTGGTCACTTGCTGTTCATCACGTTCTAGGTGTTTTCTTAAAGGACGTACATGAAATGAATGACAC
>NW_015249440.1:0-523 GCF_001447785.1 Gekko japonicus | reverse complement strand
TGCTGCCATGAAAGGGCTGCTGGGAAGAGCTGCCACAAGGGCAAGAAGGCCGAGGATGGGGAACAAAACATCTGTCACAGTTGTGGTTGAACTTACACCATGCTTGCTGGCACTTGCCCTGATTATTCTCCCAACAAACAAGATGGCTACCCCCATGCCTGTTAACCCCCTTTAGTGACCCTGGCAGGATCAGGTCTATTCCTTATAAAAGGGCCAACTTTGAGAAGCCACAACTTTTCATTAAGTAAATCCCACCTGACGTGTGGGTTATGAGAAGCACATTGTCTAAAGGCTTCATCACATTCAATGGCTGTGGATTTACCCACTAAAGCCCTTGCCCACAACAAATGGACAAGCTGACTGGAAAGGTGTCCCCCCACTCAGGGTAAGCAGACTGGACCACTCCCATGAAGATAACATAACCCATGGACCAGCTAAGAAAGGTGGGCTCTGCAGCTCCCCTTTAGCTGCCCTCTTTTTTCATGGTGAGGGCCTTGCTTACCATCCTCAGGCTCAGATTTTA
>NW_015249439.1:0-523 GCF_001447785.1 Gekko japonicus | reverse complement strand
CGTTTGACATTGATGAAACTGCAATAATAAAAGCAAATTTGGAGGAGAAGAGAGAGTTGTTTTTGCATTTTCCAGAACAAGTGTGGGTTTTTATAGGCCACTGCTAACGTCTTTTTTAAGAGTTCTACATAGATCATCAACATTTCTACATTCACCATCATATATTCACCAAAAACAGCTGTGTGGCAGTCCTTAATGGGTGCTCTGGCTATAATTTATTTATCATGCACAACTGCAACCCATGCCCTGCAAAATTCAGCTAAGTTACTGTAATTGGAAATTAGAGCTGATGAATTTTTGATTGCATATTTAGATATATTGGCCTGTATCCAAGAGGGGGCAGTAACTTCTACCAGTTTACTCCCTTCCACTGCTGACTCCATAAGCTGTTTCTAAGGGTTCACTGGTTCCCAAAAACAAATTTTCCCAGGGTGGTGCTCATTGGGCTGCAGTTGGAGCAGTGAATCCATGAAAATTGCCATGATGACCTCTTAAGAAAAATTAAGTGCCCTTTGTTGTTGTT
>NW_015249438.1:0-523 GCF_001447785.1 Gekko japonicus | reverse complement strand
AATATACATTATTACTCCTATCCATATTATTTATTGTAATTGATTTCAGTGGGAAACCCATGTCTGTCTCTAACAATTTTCGTACTCAGATCAAATCAGAGTGAAATTCGGAGTGAAAATTGGAGTGAAATTTGTCCTCCCAATTAATCAGAGTGAAACTACCGTTCAGTAAATCCTGATTTTATAGGCAATGAGGGGTGCCATCCTAGGGCCTATGTCCCCTTGCCTTGCAAAGAACTACTCCTTGAGGCATTCTCCCTTCCCCTCAACTTGTAACTGTCCAGGACAGGCAGTCGGTTTTCTGTAAAGGTTTTCTCTGCCAAGTGAGCTGTGGAGGTATATGAATGATGCGGATACAGAGTGGCCATCATTCTCTCATTGTGTGTCTGCTTATCAAAAGGGAACCTGTTTGTAGGAGAGGATTCAATCCCCATTTGTTATTACAGGACTCTGAATAACCCAGAGTTCTCCATACAGCGGAAGGTGGTGTGGTTCCTGTGTTCTTTCCACTGTTGTGTTTGGG
>NW_015249437.1:0-523 GCF_001447785.1 Gekko japonicus | reverse complement strand
GAGGACTACATTTGAGGGTCCCTGGTGTAAGGACATCCACATACAAAAGGATCATTGTAATATCCTCATTTATTTCAGAAATGCACCTCATTTGCATATGCACTACCTGTTCAAATATTACACTTGAACTTACATATACATCTCTTTGTAAGAAAAAGACAATATGCATTCTTTATAAATTAAACTGGAGACCAGTACTTGGATAGTTGGGAGGTTTCAATAATTCATTCAGCTGTACATGTATCAAATGTAATATAAGATTTATTTAACACATGTATACAGAAAAAATCAGGTGTACACTGTCCATGGATTGTACTTAAAGTTCACTATACCTTGTGAGCAGGGCTACTGACATCCTCATATTGCATAACATGCTGAATTCACATCCTTGCTCTGATACAGTAAGGGTGCAAGCCTAAGGACACTTTCCTGGGGGTAAGTGCCACTGAAGAACATGGGACTGAGTTCACCCATTTAGGAGTGCTTCTTGATATAAGAAGAGATGAAGAGATTGGATTTATAC
>NW_015249436.1:0-523 GCF_001447785.1 Gekko japonicus | reverse complement strand
TGGCGACCCACCTGAATCCTTCAACAAGTCTGTTAGTCTTCACGTGCCACAAAGCTTGTTTATGTTTCTGCTTATGGAATGTAGCTGCTGGTCAGAACTTACGGAAGAGGCAGACCTGGCCTGTGACAGTCACGAACCAGGCTTGTGTGCGCCCATTGCATGGCTCACCATGACCAAAGACAGAAGTCTTCAATTAACTCCAATTAATCACTGCAACTGAATGTGGGTGTCTTGCAATCCTTTGGCAGGTTCACTCCAGTCTAAACCCATTGAACTCAATGGACTTACACTGGAGGTATTGTGCAGCAAATCGGACTGCTAATGCTCTGAGATTAGTTTCTTCCTCAGGAACTGAGAGTCTTAAGTACATCTTAATTCCACAAAGTTTTCCTTAATTGGATGCCGTGGATTCCCACATGGCACGTTCAAAATGTGGAACATCACACGGGCTCTTGGGGCCAACATGGCCCATCGACAAAGGACCATTGCAGGAATGTCTGTCTATCTGTCTGTCTGTCTGTCT
>NW_015249435.1:0-523 GCF_001447785.1 Gekko japonicus | reverse complement strand
AAAAAAGTTGGAAGAAATGTCCACAATGGTTCCACAGTAACAGTTGGATAGACTGAATAAGATTTCCTTAAATAGTAGGCTGGTTAGGGAGTTGTAAACGGAAGAACAGAATGTTATATAAACATTGTTTATTAGTATAGGTCATAGTAGTTTATGTGTATACATTTCTAAGCTTCTAAGATGACAGAGACTCTAGGGTGTTTGCTGCTACAGATGAACACAGCTACCCCATCTGGAATTAGTATGCCAAATTTCTTTATTCTGTGATCAAGCGTCCCTAGCGCCAGACTCCTCCAAGATATTAGCACCTGTTTTTGCACTTCATGCCATGAATTATCATCTAAGTAGTATCACTGGTGCAGAATAAGCTCCAGCTTCGCTACTGCCCTCACCGATCCAACCCCTCCCCCTTCAAAGTATGGTTTTACAGTTATTAACTCTGCCTGATATAAAACCTGCAGCCTTCCGCTATGACAGGATCAAATTTTCCTGTGACTAATATAAGAACATAAGAGAAGCCAAT
>NW_015249434.1:0-523 GCF_001447785.1 Gekko japonicus | reverse complement strand
CGTACTTGTGTTGAACCAAGATGAGGCTGGTGGGCAAAGGGCTTTCTCAGGAATGGCCCTCAGGGTGTATTTAAGATTGCATTATAAATCTAGTCCAGATTTCTGGGATGTATGCATACAGAACAGGAAAGCAATAGCACTCTCCTATGTCTAAGCATCTGATGTTCAGAGGTACAATGCCTTTGAACTTGGCAGAAGTTTCATGGTTGCTTCCCATCATGTTGGCAGTATAAATTCTCACTGAGGTGGTAAACCTATGTATGTTCCATACTGCTTTGATCTGGAGGTGTGGGCCTGACCTGATGATATGTTCTTTCATAGGAAACAAAACTCCCTGCATGTTGAAGACTAGCAGATCAGGGAGAAGGGGGTCTAGCCTAGGCTGTTCTCCACTAGGCTTGCTTTCTACCTGCAAGGAGTTTGGGGGGGGGGATTATGCATTTCATCATGTCAGCCCCCAACTGCAGACTGATGTGGTACAACCAGCCCAGTCATAGGTCTGCCCAGAGGTCATTTCGGGGGG
>NW_015249433.1:0-523 GCF_001447785.1 Gekko japonicus | reverse complement strand
AAATGTGGAGCAAATGCTACATGCAGAATTGCCCTTTGTTAGGTCTATCTCAGCCAATTCTCCTCTTCACTACAGCCCACGTGGATTTGTCCATTCCTGTCATGGGATCCCCAGCATAGCCTTTGTTGTTGGTCAAAGGAGATCATTCCTCTCTTTGTCACCAGCCTAAAAGCTGGCTGGATCCAACCCCATGTCAAGAACAAAACCCCACAACTTCTCCCTAAGTTCTTCAGTAACAGAAAACTGGCATACCCCCTCGTACCTAGGGGTTTGGTGAGCTCATCCTGTGCGTCAGTGAACCTGTCTTTCAGATCACTGAGCCCACTAGACCGGTACTATCTGGTTTGAAGTACGGTGACTCTAAGAGTCTCAGGCAGAGAATAGTTCCCCAGCAACTGCTACCTCTCATCGCTCAACACAGAGGAATCTGTGCTTTTTGGCTTCTCTTGAATGTGTCTTATAATAGAAAATTAGAAGCTGTCATTTCCCAACAATCTCAAAATTATTGTCTGGAGAGAAAAAA
>NW_015249432.1:0-523 GCF_001447785.1 Gekko japonicus | reverse complement strand
ACAATAATACTGAGACAGACGACTTTACAGCTTGCTGTAAATTCAGTCTGGAGTTCTCTGATAACTGGGTGGGGGAGATAACCCACATGCCCAGTGTTGTACAGCTGAAGCTGGAGATCTCTCCCATCATCCTCCCCGAGTAATCACTTCGGAGAAGGCCAGGACCCCAACTGTTGATGGCATTAGCTGGGGAGAATATTCCCCCAAATCCTTCCAGTATATTGAAACACATGTGCAGTGCATCAAAACGACATGGCTTTGTTTTATTTAAAACATTTCTTTGCTGCCCCATAGCGCAAGGCTCTCGAGGCAGTTTGTATCATAGTTGCAGCTATCATAAACAACGAAGTTAAAACCACATAAACAACAAACAGCAGTGGAACAAAAATAAGCTTACTCTAAAACATCGTGCATCAGGGTCTCCAGAAGGCAGAATAAAAACAGTGAAATTCAAACCAGCCACCCACCCGCTCCAAAATCCACCCTAATCTCCCATTTCTTCAGATGCAAAGAAAGCAGCAGG
>NW_015249431.1:0-523 GCF_001447785.1 Gekko japonicus | reverse complement strand
AGGAGCAGCCCCGCAGGAAGGAAGAATAGGGCTCTCCCAGTTATTATTACCTGCTGATGCTCAGCCATGGGCTGAATGCTGGAGAAGGGTGCATGGCTGTGCTGGCTCGACATGATTGTCTCAGTAGGAAGAGAGTGGCCCAGAGAGGCAACCTGGCTGCAGGGCGGCAGCTGGCATTGTGGGTTGCTGCTGCCACCTAGAGGATAATACAAAAAAGATTCCAGTGAAGTTTCTTGTCACCAAGCCTAAAACACACGCCTGCCTTCCCAGAAATAGCTCTCTGCTTTGACCACAAAACACATTCCAATCTGAGAACAAGAGTCAGGGCTCTTGATTTACAGTAGGGGGTGAGGATAAGGGCAGGAATGTAGGTTCTATTCCCGGCTTTTAAGGGTGTGAGAGTATGGATCCAATTTTCTGATACAAACCCAGGGCAGACAACTTCACCCCAGTGATACAAAAGCATCCGGTCAGTCAGAGGGGCCTGCATTTCATGCAGCTATTCAGCAAATAAGACAAAAAA
>NW_015249430.1:0-523 GCF_001447785.1 Gekko japonicus | reverse complement strand
TTCCCATTCATACTACACAAGGGCTGCCTTGTTTCTAACTTGTGGCTCCGGGGGGATGGTAGAGATGGGCCGATGACCACCGTAACCCTTGTGGCTGCGATCCTTTGCTCCCAGGTAGTCGCCAGCCAGTTCCCCGAAGTGAGGTTCTCCATGGTGCACAAAAAGATCAACCTGGCGGAAGACATGCTGGCCTGGGAGCACGAGCGCTTCGCCATCCGCCGCCTGCCGGCTTTCACGGTCTCCCACCTGGAGAGCCATCGCGACGGCCCGCGCAACAGCATCATGGACGTGAGGTCAGCCGCTGGGTGAGAAGGCTGCGCTAAGAGCTGAGGTAGTGCTGGGGGAGTGCGTGTGCGTGCGGGAGTCTTCGAAGAGTGAAGTGGTAGAGCTTGGGCTTCCGAGCCCTTAACTGGCTGCGTTAGCTGCTCTTAAGAGCTACTGTGAGCATGCTGGAGGGACTGTGGTTCAGGGGGAAGAGCCTCTGCTTCTACCAAGCAGAATGTCCCAGGTTCAGTCCCCGGCA
>NW_015249429.1:0-523 GCF_001447785.1 Gekko japonicus | reverse complement strand
CGAGCTCTGATGAGACTGGGCTAGGCTGGGCCACTCAGGTCAGGGGGCAGCCATACCCCATACCTACCTGTCCATTCCGGGTGGCGTACGTCACATCCTCATTTTATCCTCACAAAAGTCCTTCAAACTAAGCCTTTACTGGCAAAGACTATAAGCCTTTCAGTGAATTTGAGGGCTGGAGTATTTCCCTAGACCAAGTCTAATACCCTGTCTGCTACATCATATCACCTTACCTGTCCATGGAATATTGCTGGCATTGGGACTGACACACTGTGTGAAATGTGTCCGAGCATCCTTATGCAGAAGATCATTTACGCCATATACGTTACTATGGAAATGGCAGGAAATGTACCTCATAGGGCGAACATCCAGAAATGCGAATCAGACCGGTTGATGGTTCAACAGCGAAGACTGGCTCTTTTGGACTCGGGGTCTGCGAAACAAGGGAATACGCCACTCGAGAATTGCCTGTGCCTTCTTCATCAGCGTCGGAGGCCACTACCTGGAAAATGGGCTCATCTAG
>NW_015249428.1:0-523 GCF_001447785.1 Gekko japonicus | reverse complement strand
TGCTGAGGCCAGTGGCAGACAACGGATGTGGGTTGTAGGGGACCCCCACCTCTAACAGGGGAATGGACCCTTAGCTGAGAATAACTCGGTGGGTTTCCTTGATCTTTGTAAGCCACCACATTTTCTTACTACATTGGAGGGTCCTTGGAAAGCTGCTGATTAAAATTCAACTCCTGTGGTTGTTCCCCTGTGGCCTTTAATGAAGGAAGCAATGTGTATTCTGTGTGCAGTGCAAACTTCTAGAAAACTCCCGTTCTTCAGTGTTCCCCGCTATTATTTTCATTATGGCCTCTGGGAGCTCTAGGAAACCTACAAGTTTATCTCAGCTTTAGAACATTTAGGAACATTTACCTGAATAAAATGCTTTGGAATTGTCATTTTATTCCCAAAGCCAAGTAATGGTTTATTCATATGGTAAATGTGTCTGGTGTACTGCCCCTACCATGTGTGTGAGAAGACTAATATCTGCCTAAATCTATCACTATAATTAACTGGCTGGCCCCAGTGCAGATAATGAAAGCAC
>NW_015249427.1:0-523 GCF_001447785.1 Gekko japonicus | reverse complement strand
CCCAAGACAAACCAAGCTGAACCCTGTGTGCATGGGAGAACACAGCAAGATGGACGGAATAAGTGCAAAGCTTTAAACTCAACAAACAGGCGACTGTCTTAAATCAAATGGTTCCCAAAGTAGCAGAAAATAAACTCCAAACTTGAGGAAATGGATGACATGTTTCAATCTAGGGTCACAAGGTTTCCGCAGAGATTGACAGTCCAGAGCAGAAATGTTAAAAGAATAATTTCAGCCGGCAACTCTAGACAGAGGATTAAACAACAGCGTTTATTTGAAGGGTTGTTTCTGGTTTTTTTTTACTTTGAAGCTGGAGCCACATTGGCAGAAAAAGTCTATTAATTGCAAGTGTGAGAAGCGAGAAGCAGAGGCAAGCACAGGAGACGGATAACTGAGCAGCAGAAGGAAGTGGTCATTCAAAGAGTTCAGGCAGTGGGCAATGAGATGAAGACGGGAATGGGACACCTTTTGAATGGACTTGGCTCGTTCCTTTCCGGAATGGGTTTAAATTAAGGGCAGGAAG
>NW_015249426.1:0-523 GCF_001447785.1 Gekko japonicus | reverse complement strand
GCTGAGCCTGACAGACCCCTTGACCCCAAACAGGGAAGGTGCCATATGGTGCTCATCGAATCTGTTTTTCCCTTTTCCCACACTAACCTGCCACTGCAAAGGTGAAGCCTCTACATAGGACCTTGCAACCACCGGGCAGCCCAAAGCCAACCACAGCCCTTGCCACAAATTCTCCAGAAATATATCTTTTCCCTTTTCGGATACATGTATCCCATCATCCCTGTACAGGTCAACCAATTCAGCCCATATCCCCAAGTCAGGCAAGAATTGTCCCAATCCAGTTGCCATCACATTCCTAAATTCCCTGTTTGCCTTCCGGCGAGCCCTGTCCAAACATCTAGAATCCCTCACACCACACCACATATGGCTTGGCAATATAGCAGACCACATGATCTGTACCCCAATTAGGGTTGCCAGGTCCCCTCAGCTGGTCAGCATGGGGATTTGGGGGTGTTCTGGGGGTCAGCGGGAACATCGTGTGATGTCCCCGATGCAATGACATCATGTAGAAGTGATGTCATCA
>NW_015249425.1:0-523 GCF_001447785.1 Gekko japonicus | reverse complement strand
GGGGGGGGGGAGGGCGTATTCAAGGTTGGAATCTTACTTTTTTATGTTGGCAAAAATGTTTTGCCCTCTGTGTGTGTGGGTATGGGGGAAATGGGGGCGGGAGTCTTGAGCAGACGTGTGTGAGTTCTGTTCCACTAATCTGTGTGACAGTCTGCAGGGACAGAAACCATGGAGACCGCTTGTGGAGGACTGGGAGAAATAGTTGTTAAAAATAATAATTAGTGATGCTTTGAATGAAGAAGTCCATTTTTGGATCCTCCATCACAGAACCACAGATCGGCTTTCTCTTATATTTATATCCCCATAGCAATCTGCCCTGGCCTCGTACGCATCCACATTTGTTATTGTTCAGAGGCACTGCATCATAGGAGCTGTAGTATTCATGATGAAGAACCCTGAATCGTTGCTTGCAGCATGAAACATTTAGTCTTTTTTTCAGATTTTAAATAAGAAAAGCATGTAGACATGCAGATATTAACTTTAGTTCACTGTGGAACAAATTTAGAGTCCAATGCCACCTTTA
>NW_015249424.1:0-523 GCF_001447785.1 Gekko japonicus | reverse complement strand
TCCCCCCCGAAATGACCTCTGATTAAAGCTAATGTAATAGGTCTAAAGTTATGAACTGGCATCAATTTGCTTCCTTCTGCTGTTGTAGTTTGCAACTGAAAATCGGTGTTTCCGGGGTAACATTGGTAACCCCAAGACATGACCACACATTTTAGCTTTGGCCACAGGGATAAATTGGAATTATTTAGGCCTTACTATGGGAGCAGTATGTAGCTCCCTACTCATAAAAAGCATTTGTTTTATCCTCATATTTTTATGGAGAATGATGTAGCTTTAAAAGGAGGTGTTCAATGAAATGTTACACATGTGTCAACAAATGTCACATGTTGTATCACCCTATTAATGTATATTGGCAAAATTATTGTATCACATGGAAGTGGCTTTGTAGCAATATCTTCTTACCTAATGATGTTGTATCTTACAGTGCAATCATAAACAGAGTTACATCCATCTAGCACCATTGAGTTCAATGTTCTTAGAAGGGTAAAACTCTCTTTTGGATTTTACTGTGTGAGATTTCCAA
>NW_015249423.1:0-523 GCF_001447785.1 Gekko japonicus | reverse complement strand
TGGGGAAAGCACTTCGTTGTAAGCAGCATATAGTTCAGCGATTGCAACGTACCAGGGATGGAAATATGAACTGGTGTTGCTGCAACTGGGTGAATTATTGACTCAGAGTCAGGATCTTGAACAGTCAAGTTTATGGGCGTCTCAGGGAACAAGCTTAGGCTGCAAATCTGATTCTTTCCAAAAGCTGAAAAGCCTTGGAGTGCAGCTGAACTGAGGAGGTGTACAGCAGACCGATAGTCCAGTTCAGCACCTCTGCTTATCATATGTGCTTGCTAATCACAGCATAACATTAAAACACATTGTATTCAGCTGTTCAGAGTAAGAACCAGAATACAGGCATCCCAAACAGAATAATAAAATTATAATAGCCTACCTATTTTGTGTGCAGCCCCACACTTCTTGGCTTAAACCACCTGGGATGTTCTTTTATTATCAAAGGGAACTGAACACCCCCATGTTATGCAGGTACTGATAAAGAAATATGGGCACCAGCCAGTCTTTTGTGGGTGGTTGCCCTCATTGC
>NW_015249422.1:0-523 GCF_001447785.1 Gekko japonicus | reverse complement strand
TCTCTTACCAAAAAACAATAACACACCAGTGTAGGCCTCCATAGCTCTCTTCTTACAAGAAAACTGGCTCTTAAAAGGCTCCAACACCCTACCACTTGGAGGAGAAGGTGAGTACAAAACAGTATGTGCATACAGCAACAGAACTTAACGACTGGAAGAAAATTTAAGAACACATTTCATGAGAGGACTTCCTCTATAGTGGATGGAATGGAAGCAAGATTAGGAAATGAAAGCAGAAGTTATATATGTCAACTTCGGGATGAATGAAGAACAAAACAAAGCTATTCGATCAGAAGTAGGAAACCAATTCAGCTTTATCAAGACAAACACAATGTGAGCATTACAGTGAATGTCAGAATCTTGGATAATGCTGACATTTACTGGTAAATCTTAAGATTTTAGAAGGCTTAGTGGGAAATGTCAGAAATTTTGATTCATGATGTTTGATTTTGACATTTACCCACAGCATTGTAAATGGTCACTGGCAAATTATGGAAATGGGTATGACATTAGCAGAGTTTTT
>NW_015249421.1:0-523 GCF_001447785.1 Gekko japonicus | reverse complement strand
TGCTTTCACCCCTTTTACTGCCGCCGCCATGGTGGACAGTGCATTTGCATGATGGCCCCATCTGCAAGCAGCCTGGGATTCTAGCTTGGTTGTCTCCACATCTCTCAGCCTGGACACCAGCAGACTTCTGAGTTGACATACTGGTATATTTGTAGAGCCACACCTGTCCCGTGCCTGCCGGCAACGCCCTGTGCCTTAATTGCCAACACCTCCCTCTGCTTCCCGGGGAGCAGCCCCTATTCGAGGGCAGCTGCCACCTCAGTCAGTTTAATTAACAGTGTGCTCTCATGTGCAACCGGGATGGCCAGTCTGGCAGAAGTCAAGCATGGGAGGCTTTTATAGACTCTGCCGTGTTGCTGTGATACCACCTCGGAAGGAATTTAGCATGGAAATGACAGTGTGGCTGGTGTTTGCCTTCAATAAGATATGGCCTTTTCCGCATGGGTTTTTTTTCCCTTGGTTGGTTCTAGCCATGTACTTCCCCTGATTTCCATATGCATTTCTGTGCCTTTAGTTTTCACTT
>NW_015249420.1:0-523 GCF_001447785.1 Gekko japonicus | reverse complement strand
TCCTGCCATTCTCTCTCAGCCTAACCTACATTACAGAGATTTGGGGAGCACAAAACAGGGCAAGAGAGGCAAGACAAAATCATGAATGCATCATGAGAAGTCTCGAAGGAGGAATGGCATAAAAATACAAACCAGAGTCTTCTGTTGTGTTCAGCGTAGCTCATATAGGAAGCCCATAGCCTTCCTTCAGACGGACAAGGAGTAGGCATACACCTAAATTTCACTAGGCCCAAATCCCTGGTGTCCATCCCCAGATAAATTATGAGTGACAGGGAGAGAGAGAGAGATAGACGCACAGTACAGCACGGAGAAAATGACATTAGTAAGACAAGCCCCATACAGTCCCTAATGTACAAAGAGTTCTTAGAAGCTCCTTCTGAAGCAGAAAGTGGCAAACCATTTTCTGAGGGGAAATTTTTTTCCATTGAAAGAGCATACTATACCAGCCTCTACATGGCTAGTGTAATATACAAGGGTAAGACAAGGGTTAGACAAGGGTAAGAACCCTTGCAAAATTCAAGTT
>NW_015249419.1:0-523 GCF_001447785.1 Gekko japonicus | reverse complement strand
GTTCTGCATTTGGTGTTGAGACTTATTCCTCAGGTTTCTATGTGCCTTACTATGACAGCACAGCACATGAATCTTACAAGAAGTCCTTACAATCACGATAGATGCCGTTGACTGCATAGGAACAAATGAAAGACAGTGTTTCCTCTGCATTTAAACTATGCATCCTTTGTGCATAGGCACAAAGAATGGGCAAACTCTGGAGACAGGTGCTTGAAAAGTAGGTCACTAATAACCTGACCATGAGTCTAGGGGATGATTGAGTTTGCTGGCTGCACAGGCACAAAACCAACTGCAAACTGCAATACGCTTATCTACCAAGGAACAACCAAGCCATGACCATGCAGCCATCATGGCGTTTGAGTTGGACATCAAACAGCAACCCTGAATGATCCAGTGGGGGGGGCCTCACTCGCCTCCTATGTTGTACACTTGCATGCACTGGCACTGTGAAGCCCCCCAACTCCATTCCACGTCACCTGCAAACCCTGTCCCCTCCCCAACTTTGGCCAAGGGGGGGTGGCTG
>NW_015249418.1:0-523 GCF_001447785.1 Gekko japonicus | reverse complement strand
GGTTAATGGTGAAACCCATTAAAATTAAAAAGTGTACCTTTGGGGTTGCTTATAACTTTTCCATGCAGCTGCCATTGGTTACCCTTCACATAGCTAAGTATTTGTACCAAAAAGATGATATCGTCCAGACATATTTTCCAGGAATCTCTGTCAGGTTAAGTCCAGATTAAGTTAAGATCCATTTTGATCGGTCCATCCTTGTGATGAAACAGGTATCAAAGAGATGCCTGAAGTGAAATATAGAGGCTTGGATACACAAGGTAATTTACATGAATGGGTGACAAGCATGACTTATACCCCAAATGCCCCCTGAAATGCTGCCCACGCTATGGCACAAGAAGCAAGATGAGAAAGTTGCTCTCAGCCAGTGGAAAGGCTCTGGTGGATCCACGCCAGAGTTTTGAGACTGCATAGCATAAGACTGTAAGTCTTTGGGAATAGATAATACAAGGTGCTTGCAAACAAAGAATGTATTCATTTAAATCAATATGTAAATTTCATGGTGTCCCTCCCCCCCCCCCCA
>NW_015249417.1:0-523 GCF_001447785.1 Gekko japonicus | reverse complement strand
AAGGGTGGGGGGGGGGGGAATTCTCTCTGGGCAACAGAGAGAAACATAACAGACATTCTAATACCTAGCTTAATATAAACGGTTTTCTACTATATATGAAAGACAATAAATTATTTACAACTTATAAAGGTGTTCCGCGCAGTGCTTCTAAAAAACACCTAGTTAGCTTACTTCTCCCAACAGCGATCAATAATCCATTCAGAACACTATGATAAATCAAGAACATATTGATTTTTACGGTTCTCTGTAATTCAGGACTGAGACGGAAAAGCTATGAAGCAAGGGGGAAGGATCCGGTAACTGAAGAGTGTGTACTGAAAGGATCAAAGTTATGTTTGCACCAGGGGAAAGAAATTCCCATAAAACAGATTACCTGCTTAATTATGTTCTTTGCTGTAATAATAATCTCATCCCCATAGATCTCAAAAAAATTCAGTTTCCTTTGCTTTAGAAGTCCAAACACTAGCGATACAAGCCTGTCCTATTCAGAAACAAAAGAAGAATACATGAAAGTTAATCGGAA
>NW_015249416.1:0-523 GCF_001447785.1 Gekko japonicus | reverse complement strand
GAACATGGGCGGCCCTGATCCTAGCCCAACGCTCTAACCACTGAACATGGCTGCTTTTATAACTGCTACCTGAGGACATGAGCAAGGACATCTCTCATCTGCGTCCTAGAAGAACATGCAAATTGAGGATTGCAAGTCGCAGTGAACATTAAAGAACTACTTTAAAAAAAAACCTTCAGAAAGAAAATAGCTCTGCATAACAGAATACTTATCTGCACTTAAGGGAACATTAATTTGCTTGTTCTCAACTCTCATCAGCTACTGTTGGCAATTTTCCATCATTTTTCTTTGAAAATGGTTCTTTAAAAAATGTGAAAGCGCTTTGAAAAAGGCACGCATCTTTAGCTCGGAAATGTCTGCTTTAATGAGAAGGCTGGAAGAGCAATTGCAGTATCAAGCAGGGACTGGGTGTTCTGGGTTCAAATCCATACTGAGGGCCAAAGGGACACTAGAATGTTCACAAGCAGGCCTTCCCCAGTGTCTTTTTCAAGGGCAGCAGTGGCTGGGCAAATTCTCAATTCAG
>NW_015249415.1:0-523 GCF_001447785.1 Gekko japonicus | reverse complement strand
GACCAGGTGCGAGAGCCCCATCCTGCCCACTCACCCTTGTACTTCTCGGTCTCCCCTGTGGTCTTCGGCTCAGGGATGGGGTCAAAAACGCTGCAATCTTTGCCTGTCCATTCAGGATAGCAGATGCATTGGCCATCGTTGCTGCAGACCTGAAGCAAGGGAGATGGAAAGTTAGTAACCACCCCCCGAATGGTTGCACTGGTGGCCCCAGAAGGCACACCAATGGTGCCTGGCTGAAATCCTGAACACGTCTGTTAAGGGTGCTTTAAAAAGAAGCAAGTTCCTAGCTCCTGTTGGTCTCACACACCCAATTGCAACAGGGAGCCCCCCACCCCAAAAGCACAAGGAACAGGCTCCAGGACAGACACAGAGTACAGAAAACCAGTTCAAAATCTGCATTCAGGCAGATGGTCTTCCTCCGTGTTTGCAACAGGCAACACATAGACAAAGGTTCAACAGCCGCGCAGAGCCTGGTGCCAACCCTGAAAGCTTTATTGGGGGAGCGGTGGCACAGAGGATTTAT
>NW_015249414.1:0-523 GCF_001447785.1 Gekko japonicus | reverse complement strand
AAACCTGGTTCTTCCAGATTAGACTGGCTGTCGTAACTATAAACTATGAATTAAGTGGCATGATGGGCTTCCTTAGACAAGGAGTTCTACAAGGAGAGATGAACTCCTTGCTGTTTCAGAAGAACCCATCCCATCCTGCTTTGCCTTGAAGCGATCTACTATTCCCACATTAGGAAGGGAGGGTAGGGCAAGTCAGTTCTGCCAGTGAAAGGCTGATTGAAGGGGCAGGAGGGCTATAAACGGCATTAAAACCCAGCCATTCTGATTGGTCTGTTCATTACCCAAATCAGTTTCCATGTCATGCCTAACACATGAGAGTGTCCACTACACAGCAAAACCTTAAAACGTAAGTCCAGGAGTAAAGATGGACATTTGAGTATGTTGTATACACAACTCCCAGCTTGGTTCAATAAATCTCATAAAGCAAGGATGGCAGAGAGACAAGCACTTAACCAGGGAGTAGCTTTACCCTCAGAAAACTAAGCCAGAGAGAGAATATAGAAGAAGGATTGGATTTATACCC
>NW_015249413.1:0-523 GCF_001447785.1 Gekko japonicus | reverse complement strand
ATCTAGTGTTTGAAAATGTGGATACAGAATGGGATGTTAACGATTATGAGTGTGGTATTATCATAAGCATCAAAGGGTAAGAGTGGAGGGAGGGACTTCCTTTAAACTCTGTAGAAAAATACTTTCTGTAGTAATGCAGAAGAAACCAGAAGGAAGACACCAGGCTCTTATTTTTGCAGAGTGTGTTCCTATGTTTACATGAACTGATTGGTTGTTGTTTGCATTTGGTCATTTCCCGGACTACTCGGCTGATATTTATTCATGATTTGTTTAGAAAACATATATGCTGCTTCTCGAGAGACCTGCTGGAGTAAATACAGAAAGAACACCAATTCGGATGGACTTTGTGTTTTGGGGGACTATTCCTTAGTGGATCACTTCTGAGTCATACTATCTTCTATAGCACAACAGCCCGAAATGCTCCTCAACAGGGGCTCCAGGAACAGGATTTCAGGGAGAATTTTGTGCTGTCATGGAGGTGGGCAGAAAACCCACGGTATCAGGGCTGTCAGCTCTGGGTTGG
>NW_015249412.1:0-523 GCF_001447785.1 Gekko japonicus | reverse complement strand
GTCTCAGCCCCTTCTGTACGGCTGCCTTTCCCAACCAGGAGCCTCAAGCAGTGAATGAAAGCAAAACTCAGGCCAAAAAGGGAGAGAGAAAGAGCCGTTCTTTGTGCCTTCTGTTCAGACGCTGTGTTGCTTGGAGCTCACAGCTGAATCCTGGGAGAAAGACCCTCCTCAGAGCAAAAACAGCCCAAAGGAAGCCAGGGCCCTTTGGAGTCCTAGCATCAGCATCCTCCTTGTGGCCGGGCCGGGATTCCAGGGAGTGGCCAGAGGGCCCTTCCCCCCTCTCCCAGTCCACACCTCCTCCTGGCCCGTCCTCTGCTGCTTACTCAGCCCTTAAAGACATCAGGCAAGCAGCTGACAGATTCCTCAGAAGGAGAAGAAGAACCCCCCTGCTTGGATTGTCCAACAAGGATCTCCGCTCAACCATGAAGGGAACTCTCGCAGCCTTGATAGCCGTCCTCCTGTGTGTGGAGAGAGGTAAGGCTGGGGCTGGGTGCTGAGTCCTGGGTTCAAATGCCGACCCACC
>NW_015249411.1:0-524 GCF_001447785.1 Gekko japonicus | reverse complement strand
TTAGTCTTTAAGGTGCTACTGGACTGCTGTTTTAATTTTCCTGGTTGCAGTAGACAAAACGTGTTTGCTGTGACTCACTGCTGGGAAGCTGTCTGCGGAGGGCCCAGATCAGATGTACGGATGGATGAATGTTCCCTGTTTCAATGTTTGTTAATATTCATTTCTATAAACAGCCAAAGGGTGGAAGGTAACGCCAATGTGGCACCTTCCTGACAGCCAGAGATGACTTATGATGGGAAGGGACGATTGTGTAGGTTAGAAATTCTCCTGTCAGGCTTGCATTATAGGGAAGTGGCCTGTGGGGGAGAGAAATTCGGGGGAGGGGAAAATGAAGAACAGAAAGGGGAATGTATGAACATCCTTTTCATTTCCAACTTGTATTTCTTAATGCTCACTTTGTTCAGATGTAGGAGATCCCTACTCAGATATGTGTGTGTCCTGGGGGCTATGCCATTATGTTTTGATCTGAGAACCGGCTTCCCCAGACTGATATTTTCAGAAGAGAAAGAAACCACTCTGCACTC
>NW_015249410.1:0-523 GCF_001447785.1 Gekko japonicus | reverse complement strand
GCATCAGATAGAAGCAGCAGCGTGCACGGCCTCTCCCACATTTCTCTGGAAACCCTACAGCTTCAGCGAGTGCCTTCCCTTGCCTCGCTTGAGGGATTTAGTCATCATTGTCTGTTTATGCTCCGGCTCAGGTGAGGCAAAGGAAACAGGCCTTGTTCCCTCCTTAACATGCACATCACTGGCTCTGTGAAGCCTTCTCTGGTGTCAGGATTGTGTAGGCATGGGAGAGGGAGTTTAACCCTTTTAACTCCTTTCAGTTTTGCTGTTTTAATCCAGGATCCCAGCTTTGTCCTTAGCATTTCAAAGGGTGAGTCTGTGTTTTAAAGGACACATGTGTTCTCCATTAAAATGCTCTTTACAAAGCAAGGAGCCTCATTTGGAAAACCAACACTGAGTGGAGTTTAAAGGGTTAAGTCCCCTCTCGCTTTCCTGCACACCCTGAGGCAAACTGAGGCTGCATGTACTTGCAGGAATTATAGAGACTCAATGGGATGTGTGATTTTTGGCTCATATTCTCCTGCCT
>NW_015249409.1:0-523 GCF_001447785.1 Gekko japonicus | reverse complement strand
AGGGGGAACCAGGCAAGATGGAATGCAAAAGTTGGCTGGATCCAACCCATTGGATCCAACCCATTGACTTCAATAGATTTTGACTTGAGTAACTCAGGGCCGGCATGAGCATACTCGGAGGTGGGGCATTTGCTAACGAACAGGGCTTCCAGTGGGACCCAATGCCACTGACCCCCAACCACACACTCCCCCCACCCAGTCACCTGCCTGCCTGCCTTTCCCTGTCTGTTTGCTTGAAGTGTTCCACCACCTGTGCTCCCAGCTGCCCAGAGTCATTGGGGAAGGGCATGTGAGTGGTGCACAGTGGTGGTACCCCTGGTGGCCATGGCGGCAGGACTCCTAGCTGTAAGCACCAGTCAGTGTTGTTGGGAAAAGGGTGTGCCGCTTGTGCAGGCAACTGAGCATAGGTGATGGGAGGGCTTGCAAGCAGCAGAAGAATATGCACGCACGGGGAGGCATGCAGGTGGGATGTATGGAAAGGGAGGCACAAGCGGGGCCTGGTGGTGGGTAGACAGAGGTGCCT
>NW_015249408.1:0-523 GCF_001447785.1 Gekko japonicus | reverse complement strand
AGGCTCTCTTCCTATTAAATTAGCACTATTAGCAGAAAAGGTGGTTGGAGGTACTCTAATTGGCAGCAACTTTTATATTTACAGTTTGCAATCATGAAGGAGTCTGGGAACTTTTTAATGGGACTTTGGCTCACTTTTCAAGCACTGAGAATTGTTATTGCAGAAACTCCAAACATAATGCTGGCTATCCACAGATTTTTCATCTATGTGCATTTATTGATACTAAAGACCATTTTACATGGGTCTGCTACAGAGTTTGCCTACAGGAAGGTGTAGCCAATCATCCCCCTCCCTCTGTAAGGAGTATGCTTGTATGAGATCCTTGTTTCCAAACAAGGGTTACAGTCACAGTCACACATTACATTTTTAGTTGTAGTCTTGAAACCTCTCGGGGCTCTGCTAGATGAGATGATAGCATGACTGTGATTTAATCACATATACTATTTTTGAAAACTTCCTAGTGGCCTTTGGTCCTTAATTGTGAAATATGTGAAACCAGGAGTAAGGCCTGTTGTGGGAAGAA
>NW_015249407.1:0-523 GCF_001447785.1 Gekko japonicus | reverse complement strand
GGTAGAAGCTGATTCTACCATAGAGTTTTCCCCCAAAAGCCAGAGCGTTGCCCCGTGATGTCCCCGGCATGCCTATGTCACTTCTTGGTCACATAGGCACATTGCATTAATTTCTGGCGTTCCTCCCTGCTCCCAGTAAGTGTATCCCCCCATCCCCCAACAGCTGCTTTGAGGGCCTGGCAACCCTAGATCACCCTCATCCCAGCTCCTGCCTGGCTCCCATCTGCCTCCCTCTCCGGGCCTTCCTCACATGGGTGAGGCCGTCCTCAGCTTTGGCAAGAATTACTCCCCAGAGACAGAAAATGAATAGTCACCAATACTTGAAACTACAGTCTAATTACAATTAAGAATCATAACAATCACATGTAAGTGAACAGGGATATTCTTAAGCATTACAAAGATTCCACAAGAGATTACAGGCATATTAAACATAACATGAACTACGAACTCTATAGAGTTTGAAGCTGACAAAGACAATGTGGCGGAATAGAATCCTGTCTAATGACCATGAGTTTTAAAGGAA
>NW_015249406.1:0-523 GCF_001447785.1 Gekko japonicus | reverse complement strand
AATCTCTTCTCTTCTTCTTCTTCTAGTTCGTACACTCCACCTCTGTGTCAAACCAGCGTTTGGAACAGCAGCCTAGGGAGGGGCAATTGGCCGATATGCAGGATTATGGGAAGAAGGTTCCTCTTTCCCCAGCCTCCTCCTGTTGCCGATTGCGCTCTGTATGATGTTACACAACGGCTAGGCCTGCATAATTCATCGAGACACAGCGGAATACCGACACTTGTATATTCATAAGCTCCACCAACAGAGCTTGGCTCGTGAAGGCAGGCTTTGCCTGCAAACAGTGGCGCCTCTAGGGAGACGTTGGGAGACGCGGTGTGGGCAGGAGCAGGGAGAGAATAGAAGGAGAGGGGGGATTGAAAAGCGCCGCTTTGCAAACTGCAGATCTAACGATTGGTATTCTCTGGCTGCACGCAGCTAAATATTCCACTGGAGCCTTTCCCATTTGTACTAGAATTGCCCCTCTTTCCTCCGCTTCCCGGCAGCTAATTTATCTGCATTAGAAGGAATATCTGATTTTTTT
>NW_015249405.1:0-523 GCF_001447785.1 Gekko japonicus | reverse complement strand
GCGGCGAGCGGGAAAGATGACAAAATGGAGGTTTCCAAGAGGGCACGGCGCTGCAGGCCATCTGAAAAACAAGGCCCGGGGATGTTGAGAATGCGGCGCATGGGAGGAGGAAACCCGATCCCGGCGGCTTTCTCTCTGGGGCGGAGGACGAGTCTTGTAACATGCCAATATCGCTTATGTTCCAGCTCCCACTGATTTCAAGGGGAGATTTATAGGTTTCAGCTGGAGCCTTAAGACGTTCTCGTCCAGAGCTTTGCAGAACTCACACACAGTTATCTGTCCCTTCTAGGCCGGGGCCAAGACCCACTCGGCTGAATCCAAGAGAACCACAGGTTACGGCTTTGCGCTGGGGCTGGGAGGGGGGAAAACTCGGAGACTGTGCACTCGGGTGCAGAACTGAGATGCCAAAGATAATGTCCAAGGGATTTCGTTATAAAGCCGTGTCTTTGATACAGATTAGGGGTGTGCATCCAGAGAGCAGCTGTGACCTGAACAGACCTCACTTGTTAGCAGCAACAGAAGG
>NW_015249404.1:0-524 GCF_001447785.1 Gekko japonicus | reverse complement strand
CGTTAAGCAAGTTTGGCCACCCCTGCACTGGAGTATAAATCCATCAGTGGGTTTCTGGTATAACGTTGAGCTTTTACGTCTGTCTTGCATTTGTACTGCAGTGCCACGAAAATGTACTTGTTACATAGACAGATCCATGGTCAGGTTGATGGTTGGGCCAAACTTTCTGAGGTCATGATGGAAACTCTCAAGGGCTTCCTCCCATTGCGTCTGGATGATGAACATTTTTCATACACAGGACCGGCATCAAGGTGCAGGAGCTAAAAAGGCACTGCTCTAAGGCAGCCATGAAAACAATAGCACCTTGTAAAGCCATGCAGGTACTCATGGTACACTGACAACTACTTCCCATTTGCTAACGACTTTTACCTTCAGACGAATGGGACTCATATCCACTCTAGCAACTCAGTCAGTGGACTCAATGCCATCAGCTATACCATCTCATCCCCCAATGTAGCATCTGCTATCATGTGTCAACATTGCCCTTTTATTCTCTGGTGGCAGAAAGTGCCATTGAGTCACAG
>NW_015249403.1:0-523 GCF_001447785.1 Gekko japonicus | reverse complement strand
ACTGGTATCTGGTAGAAAAACCTGGGACCCGATGAGATGACCTTGGTGGCTAAACAGGCTTGTGGAATGCCATCTTTTTAATAATACATTCTGCTTAGAGCACCTCCCCGCAACCTGGCTGCTTCTGGCAGGTATTTCTAAGGCTGCCAGCTTTTTATTTTAAAAAATGGGTTCTGGTGCCTAATAAAAGCCTAACAGGCAGGTATTACATCTGTGAGGCTTTTCTCCATCACTTTGTCCCACTGCGGGTACCAGCTTATTAGGTTGACAGATAAATTGCTACTAGGGGTTCCATATTCCCATTAAGTTTGCCTGGCAACAGTGAGGGATTGATTAAAAAAAAAATAACAGCAGCAGGAGCTTTCAACCTTTCCAGACCTGGGACACATTGATTATGGGACCCACCGATCTGCGAGCACATGACAGAAAGTCACATGACATCAGAGTCATATGACAAGAAAACGGTGGATCACTGATAGGAAGAAGGGGGGGAGAGTTTTTTTATACCCTCCTTTTCTCTCCC
>NW_015249402.1:0-524 GCF_001447785.1 Gekko japonicus | reverse complement strand
TCTGGTCTGCAGTTCAGCGTCTTAAACATGCTTGTCTGTAATACAATGAATTTCAGCATTAATGATTTTTTGAGCCTTTCAGCCCTAAGAGGATAAAGGGGAGAGTAGAAAGCCCCTTCAGATCATGAAGCTTGATGTGGGGTAAGTCGGGGAACAAACTCAGCAGAACTTTTTGAGTTACATGCAAAAGCTGATAACAGAAATTTAGCAATGCAAATCCATATCAACATAGTTAACCCTTGACCATGTTCTTGGTCCTTTGAAAGCCGAGGGTAAGTGGCTTGTTTGTATGTTTCCCATCAAAGTGAGGCCGTGGTGCCTGACCAATGAAGCCTTGCTGACCTAATTTTTTTAGTTTCAGCAGCTCCTTCTGCTAGCATATTCAAGTCTCTGTTTTTCCTTGAACTCTCCATGAGCAGGCACCCTTGCAATCCTTTGCACACTTGCTGAGCTCTACTGAACACAGTGGGATTTACTTCAGAATACACATACAAAGGCTCAGGCTGCAATCTTATGCATAAAGG
>NW_015249401.1:0-524 GCF_001447785.1 Gekko japonicus | reverse complement strand
GGTAAATGAAGCCGTACAGGATGGTGCAATAGCTAGAAGGACAACTAGCCTGTGTGATTCTAGACAGCAGGTAGGCAGAAAAATATAGAATAGAAAGAAAAGCAAATGGCTTGATTGTTTAAGATACCTATCAGGAACTCTCTTCAGACCTTAGGAAATCTGTTGGATTTGGGCATGTTCTAGTGCAGCGGTTTGCAAAATTCCAGCCCTCACGGAAGCCTTTCGATATTGACTTGCCTGTGAAGGAACTCCCAATATCTTTAAAGGAAAGTCTCTTTGTTGAAGAGATTTTGGGGCATAACTTAGGGTCCTTTGTGTCAGTTAAGACTTTGTCATCAACTGATATGAATTTATTTCATATTCTCCTGGGCCTGTGCATTGTTGTCACAGATCAGTAGAGGAAGACATTGATCTGGTGGCTTTGTAAAGAAGCTCATCTGCCAGTACTGGACTTTTCACAGAGGAATCCATTATAACGGGGTTCCCAAGAACCAAGTTTAAGACCAATGTCTTACTTGGAATAT
>NW_015249400.1:0-524 GCF_001447785.1 Gekko japonicus | reverse complement strand
TTCCACACAACTGTTTTCCCACCACTATGATCATCCTCTGCAATACATAGCCAAAGGGGAGCGTTAACAGCCCTTGGGCAGAACGAAGGTGAGGCTGACTGGCCTAGCCAAACATTCCGCACGAGGCATTAGAACACTTCCGAGAATCTTCTCTGTGGCAGGAGTCTCTGAAGTGCTCAACAGACAACCTCATGTGGAAAGAGTTCCCCTCAAGGTAGAACACCTGAGAACTGCCATCCTAGAAGAGGAGCCACTGAGGAGGAAAGATCACTGAGGCAGGAATCTCTGAATGTCAAGTGACCAGTGCTTGAACATCAACATAAGCCTACAAAGGATATACAAGGACAACGACAATGATGTCACACGCCTATAATTAGGCAGCTACTTTTCTGGTTCCAGTTTTTAAATTATAAGTACAGTAGTGTCCCTCCTGTCCTGAAGCATACAGGAAGTGTTGCAACATTTCCAAGAGCAGGTGTCATCGGTGAGGTGTCAGCCTTGTTTAAATGTTTAGTACATAGTCA
>NW_015249399.1:0-524 GCF_001447785.1 Gekko japonicus | reverse complement strand
TGGGTGATTGGGGCCTTAGAAAGGCGTAACTTAGTTTAGGAGTTGTACATAATGCTAGCTCAGTTGCTTAAGAAGTGGGAAGGCAGTAAACTGCAGAATTGCTGAAGGACCTAAAGGACCGTCTTCTCTCATTTGGACATCCCAACATAGTGACATCACAATCAGAGGCACCCTGTCCCTCAGAAGGTAGTTGGCTGGCTACCTGAGGCAGGGCCTTTTCTGAGGTTGCACCCCAGTTGAGGAGCACTCTCCCTCCCTAGTGCAAACACTGTTGTCTTCTGCCCCAGACTGATTCTATCCTGTTCTCCTGAGCCTCGACGTGCTTACTGTTTTGACTGCTGTCATTACTGCACCTTTTGGATTTAAGGTTGTATTGCTTTACACTGGCTTTACCGCACATTTTAATAATTTCATATAATTTATCTTGAAAGCAAATCTTGGTAGAAAGGTGGGATTTTTAAAATGAACTAACTAATCCAGACTCTGGATAAAAGAAGAGTCTGTTCTACCTTGCAGTAACTCTG
>NW_015249398.1:0-524 GCF_001447785.1 Gekko japonicus | reverse complement strand
GGACAGTGATTTCCAGCAGTTCTTCTGTCTCACTGCAGAGCCCGACTTTGCCCCACTGCTGTTTCTGTCTGGCCCACCGGAAAATAAATTTCAGGGGGCTCGAGGGACTGCAGTAGGAGAGGAAGTGGGAAAAGTACCCGACCACGAAGTACACAGATGGTTAGATACAGTTGGATTTGGAGTGGATTAGACTGAAAAAGACAACTTGCCTTTAATATTTTTCTTCCATTCCATTCATGTTGTAGCCTCTTTTGTTATGTCTCATGCCAGAATTCAAAAAGATAGTCAGTTTAAATAGATATAGGTCAAATTTCCCTTAATATGAAGAGATGGATAAAGCTGAGCCTGAAAGCTGCAATATATGTGACTGTTGAGGAAAAACGTGGACATATTTTAAAAAAATCACTGAATTGTAACCATTCTCAGCAGCCTACCTCAGACTATATTATTTGAATGTACTTTTATACAAATCCATCTTTGGATGTGGTGATTGAATTAAAGCAACTAATAGAGATTCACTATAA
>NW_015249397.1:0-524 GCF_001447785.1 Gekko japonicus | reverse complement strand
ATGGCCCCTCCCTCTGTTTGTTTGTCTTGTGTCTTGTGTATTTACTGGCTTCAACATTTATATGAATTTTAAAAGGTGTATGATTTAGGAGGGGGAGACCTTAGAAGTGGAGTCCTTGGTTTGCATGCACAAGGTCCATCTGTGGGATCAATCCTGTGCAGCTCTCGCCCCCAAGAGCCAAGAACTGGGGAAAGCCCTTTCCCTAGTGGCAGGCTTTAGAGAGCAGAGGATACCGAATGGGGTGACCTGCTGGTCTTATTCAGTAAAAG
The DNA here is from genome assembly GCF_001447785.1 of Gekko japonicus. Lineage (NCBI taxonomy): Eukaryota > Metazoa > Chordata > Lepidosauria > Squamata > Gekkonidae > Gekko > Gekko japonicus. The sequence goes on along the minus strand of NW_015249397.1, from coordinate 255 downwards.
GTAACTTTGTACATTCATCAGCCCACCTATGACATCCTGTGTGTTTCGAGCAGAGGTTGTGTGGGCCAGTGGTCAGAGCCTCTGCTTTGCATGCAGAAGGGACTAGTCCCTGGTGTCTCCAGTTAAAGATCTCAGGAAGCAGGAAAGACCACCTTGTGTTCAAGACCCTGGAGGGCTCCTGCTAGTCAGAGTACTGAGCTCGGTGGATACATTGCCCTGTTTTGGTATACAGTGCAATCCTAAACACAGTTACAC
>NW_015249396.1:0-524 GCF_001447785.1 Gekko japonicus | reverse complement strand
AACTAAAATGTTGGGTTTCTGACACTGTTGAATAAAACCTTGAAGAGGGGAGGACAAAACCTTTGTTCCCTGCCAGCTTAGAGTCTAAGTAAGTTATTGGCAATGGGATGATATTGAGCCTCCCCCTTGTTCCCCTGCTTGCTTCCATCACGTTGGGAGCAATCACGGCTCTGCCCTGCCAGAAGATTGCCTTGTCCGTTCCAATGATCTTTAACTGCCTGTTTCCACCGCAAAAAATCACAAGCGCTTTTCTCATTGTCCGGCTGCATTGCCGGTCGCTTCCCATTTCTCCGCTTTTCAGTCCCAGGACTCGGGGCCAGTCACATCCCATCAGGGCTTTTCTACATCTTGCCCTTTTTCTTTTCTGCTGCGATCAGTTTTAGTGATGGTTTCTCCTCCCAGAAACTTCTTCTCACCACAATAATAACCAGAAGTTATTGGGGAATTTGGGTACTGCTTTTTTCAGACCCACGGCTGAATGCAGATGGGGACTGCCACTCGCCAGAGAGACTTCAGCCATCCAA
>NW_015249395.1:0-524 GCF_001447785.1 Gekko japonicus | reverse complement strand
TTAAAACACACATTCTACAAGTTACAGTAACATATTTAGGGTTTGTTTTGCCCAAACAGAATCCCAGGGCAGGGAGAACAATTTAGAAAATGTGGTTATCTACTTGGTGTAGGGGTGGAGGGATTCAAAGGTACCATAGCAAAGCTTGGAAGAAAAGGGCTGGCTGCGTGCATGCCATTGTGTGTGTGTAGGTATTCCCTAAGGTTTATTTCAAAATATGTTGACTGGCCCTTCTTTGATATTAGACAATGCAGAACGAGCTCTAAAACATATAGGAAACAAGCTTCAGCGCACCATCTCCCCATGAGGTAAACCCATGAATATGTTTCAGGTGTCTCAGATATGAAAAACTATATAATTCTTAGAACGCAAATCATGAAGAAGCTACAGATATCCAATTATATCTTGAAAAATATATCATCGGTTACATTGTTCTTTATCATTATTATAGCCAGGCTGTGACTATTTTATACATTGGCTGCCTGCCATTGTAAAGAACCAAAGTATGTAGGTCAGTTTTTCAA
>NW_015249394.1:0-524 GCF_001447785.1 Gekko japonicus | reverse complement strand
GGGGGATGGCAGCCCTACACTATGGGCTGCCGCTTCTCCATCTCTTCCACTACACCTCCCCCCACTTCCTTGTAACTTCTTCCTGACCTCAATACAAGATCTGACATAATTGTGCTGCTTGTCGCTCATTTCCCCAGAAGCGGGGGCAGGGGCTCCCACACCATGAGAATGTGAGCTTATATACTGAGTTCAGCTGCTAGACCAAACAAGGAAGGGGTGGATAAGGCATGGAGCAGAAACATCCGGGGACGGACCAGCCCTTTGATTCCTCAGATCTCCTGGTGGGCCAGTGTCCTGGAAGGCTGTCAACTCCCGCACTGCTGTGATATCCTTTAGAATAGGTTTCTCGACACGGCCATTCTTCAGGGAGCCAGCAGACCCTTGAACATACAGATAACCACTGCTGCAGGAGAAGGTGGAAGGCCAGCAAGAATGGTTCCCAAACCTTTCGGGAATTGTAGGTAACAACAGCTTACCCCAGCTAGCAAGCTGGCAGTCAGTTAACACTGCCATGTTGCTGGAAT
>NW_015249393.1:0-524 GCF_001447785.1 Gekko japonicus | reverse complement strand
CCACAGCTTAGAGAGAACATTGGTGGAGATGTGGTGAAAAAACCCACCCTAGTTAGATTTCTGCTTGATATGCAGCCACTAAGGGCAGATCTTCTACAAACAAGAGGCGTAAGGTGTCCCCTGAAACCTCTAGGTCTTTATTTAAAATTATTTCATCCTCACCCATGAGGAAAGGTTGACGTGATTCAGCTACCAGTCTGGCATTCCCTTCTCTGCTCTTCCTGGAGAGGAAGAAATTCTTGCCCCAGTAGATTCCACAGTGCTTTGTTGTTGTTGTTGTTTTTAAATGAAAATGTCTGAGCCATTGACCTAGGGCCGATTCTAACTGCCGTCCTATCCATAAGTCCTCAAAAATTATCCTAGGCAAATAAAATCACTGAATTAGCTAACTCTCCATAGCTGTTCCTCGACTTTCAGCCTGAGTGGGTTCAACAGACAACCTCACAAACTAATCTAATCATACATTAACTCGGGGCATCATTTTCTGTCTTGTACTGCTGCCCCATATGGCTTCAAAACAAAAC
>NW_015249392.1:0-524 GCF_001447785.1 Gekko japonicus | reverse complement strand
TTCGGCTTTTATTTATAAGGGAGATGGAAGTGAAGCTTTTTATAGTAATGTAAAACTGTCATTTGGCAATGGTAGGTGAAGCTTTTGGGACATATTTACAATCCTGTTGTAGCATCTGGCACCCACACATGACATCCCGGCATACCTTCTGAGGCAACAGCAAAAGTAGGTCCACAATCTTACAAATATACTTTCTATTAAATGATTGGCTGGAAAGGGTAGTCCAGTAGTATTAATTACTGATGTTTGATCCTAGTGAGAAGGCTGCACTAGATGAACTCCAAGATTCCATAGTTTATACTCCATGATCTATCCATGAATTGATATAGTTGTGGCTCAATGGCCCTGTCCAGCATCGATCTCTCAGCTAATTAAATAAGTTAGACATTTCTAAGACAGACCAGCAATCCCAAGGATATGCTGTGACACTTCACTGTAGAATTCTTTCACTGCCAACCACTTATTGACTCCAGAGTGGTCCACAACATTGTGCTAAATCTACCCCTTCCAGCATCCAGATGTTG
>NW_015249391.1:0-524 GCF_001447785.1 Gekko japonicus | reverse complement strand
AAACAAACAGTGAAAAAAATATTAGATAATTGCACCAACAGCAAATGCATTCTGATTCGGTTACATGTGAATACATCAACTTGGAATACAAATGCACCTGTAGACTCTTAAATCCTTTCCGCCGTGTCTGTAAAGATTCTGTTACGATGCATGATTTAAGTTCTCCAAGATAGTTCTGTCTCCCATTGTAAAATCTCCCCCGTTGTCTTTCAAAATCACCTCCTTAGAATGGCGCAGGAGCCTCGCTAGGGGATGCCCTTGCCCTGGACCCCGTTACGTTCATTTGCTTATCAGAACTCTGATCCTGAAACTGCTCGATCAATGTGCAGCTGGCTTCACCGCTGTTTTATTGGGAGCTTGGTAGGCAGGGATGACTCTCCTTCCGGCTCTCTGGAAAGTGGGCGAGAGGGCCACCTACAGGTGGGTTGTAGCAAATGGATGGCGCTGGCTCCCCTGGGCTTTGCGATCCCGCTTGTACAATCCTGCACATCAGCTACATGATAGTGGCCTGGAGGGGAGATTTT
>NW_015249390.1:0-524 GCF_001447785.1 Gekko japonicus | reverse complement strand
GGCTCTCTATAAGAATCTTATTAGCCTGTTCTTATGGTATCTGCATTCCTGGTCAAACCAGCCTCTAGAGAAGAAAACATTAGAGGATGGATGCTTGTTGCAGACCAGGAATGGTCTGAGATGTTCAACTATGTCCTCATAGTGTTTTAGAATGTCTGAGTTATCCAGCAGTAATTCTTGCTGCCACTTCATAAGAGCTCTACTCTCCAGAAGCTGGAAGACAGAGGAACATAACTGGGATGGACATCTGATTGTCTTTTCACCAGACAATACTCCATTGGTGGGGTTTTTGTGGCCTTTCTGAGAATGCACAAGGAGAAAGTTCAAGAATTTGACAGGCCTCAGCCAATGGCTGATTGTCTGCATTGTCTTGGTGTGCATAACTGGAATAGAGAGTTGTAAGAATAGTATACAGTTGGCCAGCTGTGGATGTGGACAATTATACCTAAATACAGGCATGGGGGGTATGAAGAATGCTGATACAAAAGAAGCCAGCAAAAAACCAAAGGATAGCCCATACTACT
>NW_015249389.1:0-524 GCF_001447785.1 Gekko japonicus | reverse complement strand
TTTTAAAAAAACTGATTAATTGAAATGTTTGATGCAATTTATTTTAAAATAAAAGTTAGAAACTAAGCCGAGTACGCACCCATTTGTTTTAAAGTCTAAAAAAATCAGTGTCCACGGTTTCAGCAACACAAAGTATGTGAAGCCAGGAAAATAATGGTCACTGTCAACTTGAGGAAAACTTTTCAAAGGAAGGAAGGACCAAAATCCTTTCCACTTTTGCATCATTGTTAGCATGTAGAATGGAGGAGAAAGAAGCAGGAAACCACTACTTCCCTTGCTTGTCAGTCATCCCAATGCCTTTTCATTCATTGACCAGAATAATCAAAGTTGGCAGAAATTTTGGGCTTTCAGAGTAATTGGGACAGGGTACTGTCTGCAAGGCTTTCCAAATATGAAATCCATAGAGACTTATTCTAAATAAAAACTGGTCAGGGAAGACCAGGGAAATATTTCTCTAAGGAGTTGACCCTGCAGACTAGTGAGCCAGTTTGGTGTAGGGTTTAAGTGTGTGGACTCTAATCTGG
>NW_015249388.1:0-524 GCF_001447785.1 Gekko japonicus | reverse complement strand
ATCTCAAATATATGTCAGCCTAGAGAGGATCCACTCCATACATATGACAAAGTATGTTACATTGTAGTCTATAAAACATGTGCTAGAATAAAAATGAGTTAGTTTTTCAGATGCCACAAGACTCCTATTGGTTTTCGTAGCAATGGACTGAAACAATTACCCTTCTGGAACAGTTTCCATCGGTCCCAAACAGCAACTAAGCTGAACAGCCTGTTTTCAACCACAGACCCACACAATTAACAGAATTGGTAGAAAGCAAATAATTTCTGGGAAAAATCTGTGCCTGGAGTTGTCACACTGGAATCTGCAGAATTGATTCCACACTTGTGGAATGTTTCTTATTAATTATTGGGGGAGGGTAATTAACATTTTTAGAACTGAAAACTTATGCCATGCAGATTTCCAATGTTCACTTGAGTGCAAGGCAGTACAAAGAATGAAAATGTTCTAAAATCCACCATAGTTCTGTGATCTTGTCTAATCCCCCCCCCCCAAAAATCATGCATTTTCTGTCCCTTGTCATT
>NW_015249387.1:0-524 GCF_001447785.1 Gekko japonicus | reverse complement strand
TGGCCAGCGGTGGGCAGGAGCCCACCAAAGCAGGAGATCCCCTGCCCCCAGCTGGGGAGTGGTATCCCTAGTCCAGCTGGAAGAACGGCAAGGCTGGCTCGTGACATTATTGACTTTTCTCCATGCTACCTCTTCCTCCTTCACTCTTCTCTTTGCAAGTTATATCAGTTACTCTAGCTGTTTTACTGCAGATTTATTTATTGTTTTGGCTTTGCAGACTATAAACTGTAACCTGCCAATCCATTCACAGCTGAGAGGAAAAAGCTTCCTTCGTGCAGGTGACTGCAGCAGCGTAAATCATCTGGATTTTGCTAACCTGAGAGGAATGACACAGGGACATTCGACTCCTTCTTCCTGAGGATGAACTTGATCGTATCCCCTTCTGTCACTGTCATCTGTCAGCGGGTGAAGCCTTTCTCTGCTTTGTTTCCTTACTGAACCTTCTTGTTTGTTTAAATTGCCGGTTGTCACATATGTACTGTTTTTAAAGTTGATTTGTCATATGTTTGCCACCTTGATGGCCC
>NW_015249386.1:0-524 GCF_001447785.1 Gekko japonicus | reverse complement strand
TTTTCCTTTGCCTCACCTGCTGGAGAGCACTATTTTGGCAGGAATTTATGGCTCTGCGCGGAACACTCTGTCGCTCCCAGTAAATTTTATCCTGGTGGCGAAGCATCTGAAATCGCTGCGGTGTGGCTGTAAGATTCAGGCACCGTCTTATTATACCAGCTGCCCCTTGGGACAAACTAGGTTCCCTTCTCCCCCTCCCTTTTATTTCCACGTGCAAAAATGGCCTGTGGCGCATCTGGCAAGGTGGGAAGGAAATGGCTTCGCGGTGACCTCTTCTGTAGCGGCCCGTGCAATAAATAGATCACAAAAAGGCTAAAATGCGTCTTGTATTCAGAGAGAGACGCATTGTTCATGCTGCCGACGAAATGTTCAGCCATTCATTCTTATGTCCTCGGTGTGCAATCTCTCCTCTCTGTAGGAGAAATAAAAAAATGAAAGGCAAGATGCATTGCTATGCAAGCTCTGTCAGCGTATGTGACTCTTGGCCGGCTTTATCACACTGAACCTGTGCTGTGAAGCATAAT
>NW_015249385.1:0-524 GCF_001447785.1 Gekko japonicus | reverse complement strand
CATACACTGCCTGGGAAGACTGCTATAAAGACTGGACAAATATGAAAAGATTGGGCTGGGTGGCAACACAAACACTTCTACCTCCGGGATCGCTGTCTGGAGACTGGACCGGTCCCTAAGAAAGCAGGAGGGGAGTCCCTCCCCCCAGCTCCAGTGGACTGCAGGGGTGTGTGTGCAGGGGGGAGGAGCTCACCTTCTCCAGCCAATCAAGGGTGACAATGGGAATGCCTCGAGCCAGGGCACACAGGAACTTGACTGTGCGGCGCACGCGGTCCGTCACGAGGTGGGTGCAATCGAAGACGGACTCCGCCAAAGAGCCCCCCAGCTCCGTGACCACGTGTTCCCCCTCCTCGTCGATCACCCCCGTGAACAGCACCTGCACGGGGAGGAGGGGCAGCAGGAAGAAAAAGGAAGTTGTTCAGGGAACGAAGGCATCGAGCCTTCCCGCAGAGCCACTTGCCTAATCGTTCTACGGAGTGTTTCATGTCCCGCTCTGAAGTCGCTGCCCTGTTGTTTCTGTCCCC
>NW_015249384.1:0-524 GCF_001447785.1 Gekko japonicus | reverse complement strand
TTCCAAGATATGACCGGATTGGGCTAGCCTGGGTAAACCGAATTTCAGTACCGTGTATTTTGTCATAGGGTGAATGGGGTGAAGGGAAGGACTTTGTTTCAGAGTGTAGCCTTGCCGGTATGCAGTAGAAACGGAACTGTAATTTGGAAAACAATTGGTGGTGTTCGGGGTCCTCTCTTCCCCTAGATCCCCCTTATCGGCTTCAGGGCCTAGGATGGGGGAAAGCCATAGAGTTGGAAACTTTCCAGAGTCTCCCGGAAGCCCTTTGAACACACTGCCCCCAAAGAAATGCCTACATTGCCCGTAGGGTGGAGGTGAGCGGGGCTTGTAAGGTAAGGAACGAGAGAAACGTGCAGCAAGAGAGTGTTGGTGTGCAAAATATTTATTCATACTTCTCTCCCCCTGCCCCAGCATTACACATTTCAGATCCAGATGGGGCATCCAGGAATTTTCCCTCTCCCCCTGTTCATTCTACAACATGCTTACCCTCGGCGGTATGCTTCATCTCTCCCCAGCGGATGAAA
>NW_015249383.1:0-524 GCF_001447785.1 Gekko japonicus | reverse complement strand
TGGACAACCAGGTCAATCCCGATGCCAAAGAAAAAATGGGCATCAATCTGACTTTCAAAACCCTAGCATTCAAAAACCAGCAAGTGGATACTTCAGTCATTCAGGGTGTTCTGTTGTTCATCTGTACCTCTGTAACCTCCTATTGTAAATCTGCTTATCTTAATGCCCAGTCTAATACAGGATGAAGATTATTGCTACTTTACCTATCTAACGAAAGTGGGGAGCGGCTCTCACCCACGCTGAGTGATTAGATCTTGCTTCAAACCGGTCTCTCTCTTTGTAACATCACCCTCTTCCCCACGGCCACCACCTTTCTGTTGTGAATATAAATGTATCAGTCTAAGGAATGCACACTGCATGCGCCTGCCTCCCCAAAGCATCTTCTGGAAGACAGTTTGTTAGTCTTTAAGAAACCGTGGGACTCCTGGTTTACCCTGAACAAAGCTGATGGGAGAATTTCAAGTCTGAAGCTGTAAAGAAATGCATTTTTTTCCTGTGGATGTTTGAAATGAGCAAAACCTTCA
>NW_015249382.1:0-524 GCF_001447785.1 Gekko japonicus | reverse complement strand
TGTGGCATAATGTATGTGGAACATGGGGGGAGATCTGAAATCAAACAATGTTATAAAAAGCTTCCACAGAACAAAGGCATAACATGAGAGACAACCATGTGGTAACATGCCTTCACCAAAGCAAAAGACAACGTGCTATATCTAGTATTCTGCCTTATCCAGCTATGAAGCCTTGCCTTGGACTGACTAGGATAGATTGCAACCCCACTTCCATCTGAGTGGAAGTGAACCAGATCTGATTTCCTGAAAAAGGGCACCAAAAGCAAGAGTTGGGGAAAAGAAAGCAGAATATGAACACAAGGGCTGTAAGGAGAGAAAGGAGAGCCAGGAGGAGATGAGATTGGGCAAAAAACAACTAGCAAGAGTGGAAAGGAGAGACAGAAACCAAAGGTGGGCAGAGTGAAAGCTGGAATAAACTGGGGGGGGGGGAAGCAGTGGGAAGGGTGCAGTGTGATTCCAGAAACTCAAATGCCCCCTACTCTGCTCCCTTCCTTGTATTTCAAACTGTTCTTTTGTTTGTCTTG
>NW_015249381.1:0-524 GCF_001447785.1 Gekko japonicus | reverse complement strand
CCCTGCCTGTGCCACCCTTTGACCCAACTCAGGGTCCCCAGTGAAGTGAACATTAAAACATTAGAACACATCAAACATTATAATATTTCAGACATTACAAAGAGAGATGGTATTTTGGAATGCAACCTTCAGCCCCAATTTGAATAGAAGGTAGAGGGGGGTCATGGGTATAAATGCATTTGGTGAAGACATGTGGTGCTGCTGGGAGGCCAAATGAAAGTACTCTGTAGAGAAAGTGACAGGAAATTGCAGCGATGGGAACAAAAGGCAATGTGGAAATATGCATCCTTTAGGTCAAATGATGCAAACTACAATGCTTCAAAAGCAGAGTCAGAATGCTGCCTAAAGATGGCATTTGAAATTTTTGGTCTCAGATGAATTGATTCACCCCTCTGAGGTCCAGGATTGAGTACAGTCCTTCATCCCTCTCGTGTATGAGAAAATAACAGAAGTAGAATTTTCTTTGTCTTTGAGAACATGGAAGAATAAGGATTATTTGTGGAAAAGGAGAAGAAATGCCTAAA
>NW_015249380.1:0-524 GCF_001447785.1 Gekko japonicus | reverse complement strand
TGCCCTCTCTTCACCCCTCAACGAGGGCTATGGCCCTTGGCTAGAGACAGTCAGGGTCTATGAAGAGGTTGGGGAGACAACTAGAATGCTGTTGGTGGGAAACACATGCTGAATCAGATAGAACATGCTTTATAGCCCATTCAGAGTCCAATGAAGTGGCACTGATTGTGTCAAAGAAGACTTTTTTTCCCACTACGATTGCATCAGCAGAATTTCATCCAGCAATATTATTTAGGGTGGTTTGGGACTTAGTTATCTGGGCCTCACACTCCTGACTCTGATTAGCTGTGTGACAATTTTGCTCAACTCTTTGCTGATGAAGTCTCTCTCATCTGGTCTGATATCAGTTTGACGCTAGGTCTTGTGCTGGGAGTTGGGGGAAGAGCCTCTTTTCTATGGATGGTTTCAGGTTGATCTCCATAATTTATGTTGACAGAGACCTTGGGATTATGAAGGTCACTTCTTACAAATTCTATCCCTGCCCATCCTGGCTATTAAAATCATGCTGGAAGAAAGTGATGCCA
>NW_015249379.1:0-524 GCF_001447785.1 Gekko japonicus | reverse complement strand
GGTGGAAGCATGGGACCTGGGGGGAGCCTAGCTGGGATGTCGTGCAATAGTTGTTGAGTTTTAAGCCATTAGGACAAGTGGGAGCCAGAGATTTGCACCTGGGTGGATGGTGGGGGTTCTGTATTGGGGCAGCTGGCCTGGAGCCGGTAGGCTTGGCTGCCAAGAAAGGATCCTCCCCGCTAGGATCTGAGGACCTGCAGGCAGTCCTTCTCGGCTGGCGCAGGCGAGGCTCGGCCGGTTCCCCCTCCTTCAGGAAACAAGGGAGCTGCATGCCTCAAGCCAGTGAGGGGGCCTGTCTCTAAACAGCCCCCCTCTTTTTGGGGTGGGCTTCCTGGCTAGAGCAGTTGCCCCCAAACCACCCAGCCCCCTCTGGCCCTTGCAAACCTGACCCGTCACAATCTGCACGTGGAATTGAGTCTGTGATTGAGGCCCTGCCGCGGCAAGAAGTGCTGGCCGTGCAGGGAAGCAAAGAGATATTTTAGCACTGAAGAGAATATTTTTAAAATTAAAATATTTGAAATAGA
>NW_015249378.1:0-524 GCF_001447785.1 Gekko japonicus | reverse complement strand
CCCAACCCAAAGGCTTCTTTTCCTTCCTCTAGGTTCAGGCACCTCCACGAAGCCTTGCAAAACCAGAGAGCCATCTTGGAAAACGTAACCGCGAAAGTGGAAGAGAAAAAAAGCGCGGCACAGGTCTCGGCCAAACAGATTGAAGACAGGTAACTTTGGTGATACCAAGATTCGCATAAGAAGGTAGATTATGGTCAGGGTCTCTTTCATTGGGACATTACTCTCCAGTAACAGCTGCTAATTTATAGGAACACTGAAGGGAGGGGTGATCCTCATTTTTCCAGACTGGATGGCAGACTGACAGCTGAGAACCAGTCCTCTCTGGAGTGCAACATTTCCTTGGCTGTCACTTCTGCAGTAGCTTGTCCAACCACCATCTAAATCCATAGGCAGCATATTTGCCGCAGCAGGTAGGAAGGTAACCAGTTTGCTTGCCAGTTACAATTTAGAGGAAAGAAAAACATCTCAGATGGCTTGCTGAAAATATGGACTAGAAGGTATGGGTAAGAGGGGGGGGGGTAAAA
>NW_015249377.1:0-524 GCF_001447785.1 Gekko japonicus | reverse complement strand
GTTCTTATCTATTTAGGAAGTGTATTTATTTATTCAGAGGATTTATATTCTGCCTCTGCAGAGTGGGGCTTCTCTGCCCCAGGTCCATGTGCTTTTCAAGGTAACAAAGTGGCTCTTGAACACAGAACCCCAGTGTACAGAACATTCTATTCCATCCTCACTGCCAGTGATCAGTTTTTTAAGGACTTTGTAGAAAAGACCAGTGACGTCTGTTCTGACGTGCTCCAGGCTGAAGGCCATGCATGCCCCAGGCACCTTCTTGTCCCGTGGACCCGAACAATATCCCTAACTATTGCCATCCGCTTTACGGGTTCTCAAGCACATGGTAGTGGCCTAGCTGAAGACATGTCTAGGTCATGCCAGGTATCTAATCTGGCTTCTGGCCTAGTTTTGGGACTGAATGTGTCCCTGTTGGTTATCCTGGACGTTTCAAAAGCTTTGGATATCATCAGCAGTGGTACCCTTCTGGGCCACCCTGCAGGGTTCAGGTGTGGAAGGCTCTGCTCCATTGGTTCCACTCCTAC
>NW_015249376.1:0-524 GCF_001447785.1 Gekko japonicus | reverse complement strand
GATGCTTTGGAGGGTGGACTCTATGCTGTGGTCAGTTTGATCCAATGATCAGGCTGTACCATGCCCCCTCCCCTCCCCTCCTCTTTGAACTGAGGAGAGGTTAAAAAAAAATTAAAAATAGGAATTGCACAAGAATGAAATAGCCTTATTGTGCAGATCCCATTCATTTGAGCAGGTTTTGCTTCCCGATGGATTGTGCACATCATCAACAATAACAGAATGCATCCACCCCGCTTTTGTGGTAACCTTGTTTCCTGTCGATAAACTCAGAAGAGGCATATTTGTATGAGCTTATCCCTAAAGAAATGGGCTTTAATTCAGTCTGCCGCTTGTCCCCTCCAGCCACCTTGTCAATTTGCAGTCTATTCATGATTCTAGTAGATGTATTTACTCAGATGCCTGCTAATGCATCCTGCAACCTCTGGGCACTCTGGCCTCTCCCGTCCCTGGCCCTCCGTTTGTTTCTTCTGATGCTTTGCATGCACACCCCGTTCCTTGACATTCATTTTGTATGCCAGAAAGAA
>NW_015249375.1:0-524 GCF_001447785.1 Gekko japonicus | reverse complement strand
GTGGGCACAGCTACAAAATGGCTAACATGGGAGGCAGTTATGCAAAAGTCATGCAAAGACAACAGAACATTGCCCACAAAGCACTATCAAACGCTTTAAAAATGAATGTACCCATATCAAATTTCAGTTGAATCCCTGTCATTCACCTTGCAGCTCCAGCCATTTAATGATAATGCCCCTGTGCAGTTACAAGTCCACCAAATTCAAGCCTGTATTCCTACCTTGACTTTTTCGAATACTGATGCATACCCATCTGGAAAATCTTAGTTAAACATTGCAGCATTAAATATCAAAAACATACAATCCGAAACTGTGATTCTTGTTCAAGGAAGGATTCAGTAAATTCGTTAATAGACCTGCAAGTAGCCACCCAGTTCCTGCCACATATTTCACAACTTGCATCTCTGGCCTCAAAGGACTTCCAGCAAGGCCACTGATAAGAATACTAATTGGGGACAGAGATGATTTACTGGGCAGCCAAGTAAGGAACACGTTCGGTCTTCTGAAACACACCTGGAGCCAAA
>NW_015249374.1:0-524 GCF_001447785.1 Gekko japonicus | reverse complement strand
TAAAGGGGTGTCATATGCTGAAACACGCAGATCTCAGCACAGGTTTCGCCCTAAGGAGATAATCACAGATGCTTAACAGCTTGTTTGCCATCTGTTTCCAAACAATGGTATTAATTTTCCTATGAAACAGCATGTATCAAAAAAGAGATCGAGACATAGCATGTTTCCCGCTGTGCGTCCTCTTGTCACCACTGACCTGTGTGAGGTGACACGTGGTCAAAATGAAATCAAATAAAAATCGAGGACAAAGGATTAAGAGAAGGGACTGCTGGGCTGTCCCCTACTACTCTGCTCTAGCTAATCGCAGAGTTTTCCATTGGAGGAAGACCTGCTTTGGCTAGAGGAGGCTCCTCACTCAGCCCAGCTGAATGATAGGATCCAGCCCATTCTGTTTACTTTCAAGATCAACCTGTTTGGAAATCGATTTCTTCCCTCTGCAATTCTCCATTTTAAACATACTACCCAGACTTCCCCTCGGCTTGCAGTTAGTTGCTGCAGCATCCTAGAAGGATCCTTTACCTAGC
>NW_015249373.1:0-524 GCF_001447785.1 Gekko japonicus | reverse complement strand
GGCATCTTCCTCTTAAGATAAATGGGTTGTGCTTACCAGATATCTCCTTGGCAGCTTGTTATCCCTGCTCCTCTCCCTCTGAGGCTTCTAAGGAAAATTAGTTGCTTAAAGGAGAAATAGGATGATTAGCATAGATAAACAACAGATGGGGGAAAAGAGGACAGCCGCTCTAGAATCCCCTGCAGCCTTCTTTGCCTCTCTCTGAGGGAACCATCACCATTCTCAACCCTGGGTTATACATGGTTACTTTTCACATAATGAATCATGTTTTAACAAGTCACCAGGCTCTTACTGCCTATGTACTACTTTCTACATGCAGCCGATGGTCCCAGTATTGTAGTTGCAAGTATATTATATTTTTAGCCGAAAAAGCTAAAGTCATACTTTCAGCCATATGGTATTGGTTTAGTATAGCCACTGACATTTATTCCAGCCTTAAGTAGTAATTAGTGGTATAATACATCAGAACGGTAATGAAGCAGAGGATTACACACCCGACCCAGCCCTGTGCAGACTTTAAAAAA
>NW_015249372.1:0-524 GCF_001447785.1 Gekko japonicus | reverse complement strand
GGCAGAGGGGATTAGGTTCCTCGTGTGAAGAGGCAGAGAGGGCTTCCTCTCCAGCCAAAGGAAATTCCATCCCTCGCGAGCTACGGCCAGCACTTCATCTGTGAAATCCTTCCAGCTAAATTTAATACAGATGGTGAAGTAAACAAACTATTAAAGAGCAATTAAATTACAGATTGTCCTATTTTTCAGCGAGGCTTTGTGGATGTTTCTCATATACCATGATGGGGGGGGGAGGGGGAGAGACTACTAGTTCGTTCCAGTAGTGCGTTCAGGGCAGTTTGCGGAGACTTTACATTCCAGTGGAAATAGCACACAGGCACGGCCTCGTCTTCTCTACCCTTTGTAAGGGGAGCCCCGGCTCCAGTGAGTGGAAATGCAGAAGCCACGTTCTGGTCAAGCCCGGTGGACCCCATCAGCCATCTCTCTGGCTAGACGCCACTTCGTACCTCTGTAGGCATGTAGCTATTAGCCCAAATCAGAGATGGGCCAAGGGTGTGATTCTGTACAAGTAAGGAAGACAGAGG
>NW_015249371.1:0-524 GCF_001447785.1 Gekko japonicus | reverse complement strand
CCCCCCCCCATTAGCTACTGGCTCAAGGGTGGAACCCTGGGTGGCTGCATCACCTGCAAGGAAGATGACCCTGGCCTCGGTTTCTTGTTATTCATTTGTTGCTAGCATCTCTCCTCTGTTCTGCCTTTTAACCTGTTAACCTGAGGGAAGGGCCCATCCCATATCTTATATTATCTATGCACAGCAGCAGAAGGCTTTAATTTTTGTTGCTGTCAGCTACTTCAGGAAACATCTCATCCATTAAAATATAATAAATATTGCAGAAGGAAAGCATGAGAATGGGCAAATAGAGGCTTGCCTAAAGCCACTTTGGTGATTCATGGCAAAAGGGAAGCTTTAAACTGGGGGACTTCCTGATTCGTAGTTCAGTCTCTCGGTCCCTGGCCTCACTTTCTGTTTTGGCAGCAAATTCTGAAGAGTAGGGGTGAGAAAGAGCTCCCGGGATGCTCAGGCAAGGGCTGCTCTGAATTCACAGAAATGCAGTCATGCATTTGATTAGCAAACAGCGAGTACAAATAGGGGAA
>NW_015249370.1:0-524 GCF_001447785.1 Gekko japonicus | reverse complement strand
CCAGACACAGGTAGGCATTTCCCTAGGCACTTTAGGATGGAAACGGCCAGTCGCCTGAATGCTCCAAGGAGTCCATTGATCAGCTATCTCATCAAAGCCTCCAGAGTTCTCCACTCCCTTGGGCACTGGACAGACCTAGATTTGCAGGCCAACAACCATCGTCCTCAACGTCTTCTCCATAATACCAGTCTCCTGAATAATTTGATCACAGTCGCTGTTTGCCCACCGAGAGTCGCTGTTTGCCCACCGAGGCAAACATACAGGAAATAGGTTCAGAAAACGGTGGAAGACTAGCTCCCCTTGCCTCCTGGTACAGTCCCAATCTGAATTGTCCACCAGTTCTGATGTTGTTGGGCTGGTACCTACGTTCTGTGAAACAGCCAGCCAGAGTGTGTGGTTACAGCAAGTACGCTGTCAGTCTAGGATCCGGGAGATCTACGTTCAGATTCCCCACTCCATAAAAAGCTCACTGGGTGAATTTGGGCCAGTCAACCATCTCTCGGCCTGGCCTACCTTGCAGGGTT
>NW_015249369.1:0-524 GCF_001447785.1 Gekko japonicus | reverse complement strand
TATCTCTGCCAGAAGGACCGAGCAATTATGACATATTTCTCTCCATCAGTGCCAGTCATGTACTTGTCTTCAGTGATAACATTATATATTACAGTAAAGTGCCTGGCCCCTGAGCCAATCACAAAAGTAGCACATATAGTACAGAAAAGTTAGGAATTCCTTCATAGTTGGAAGACTTCTGGCATATATGGGAAAACATAACTTGGTAAATAGACCAAAAGGAAAAAAACAAACAAATGTAGTTATGAATGGTCTACTTATAAATGAATGGCATAGTTATAAATGAATATGATCCACCAAGAATACAACATTAAGGAAAATCAAGCATTAGTTAAAACCCTTGTAAATTTTGACAATACGGAAAGGATGATATTTGGGGGATGGTGTAGAATGTCTAAGTTGTTCAGCTGTTCTCCATGATTTCTTGTAAACCTCCATTGTGTCAGTAGTAAAGTGACTCAATGCCAGTCACAAAAGCAGTGCAACAAACCACTCACAGAAAGAGCCAGTTTGGTGTAGTGGTT
>NW_015249368.1:0-524 GCF_001447785.1 Gekko japonicus | reverse complement strand
GTAGAAATTTAATAAATAAAAATAAAAAAATAAAATAAAAGTATGACAGGAATAAATTTATTTTGCTGCTTGCTGATGCAAAGAAACTGCTATTGATAAACGATAAAATTTAGCAAGAGCCGGTTGCTTTCTTGAATAAAGGATACTAAACAGACAAAGCATATGATACAGCGACAAGTGCTGCCCAGCAAGAGCTACTCCCACCTAACCCCTGCTGCCATATGTCAACCAAGGTCAACTTGCACAGGCTTAACTGGGAGTTGATTTTAACTTTGTTAATGAAACAGCTGCTAACCTTCATAGTGACAAAAACTGTCAGTGCTTCTGAGGCTACAAGGAATCCCCATGTTCAGAGACAGTGTGCCACTGAATACAGATTGCAGAAGGGAAACCGCATGAGATGGCTATTGCCTTCTTACTTTGCTTGTGGGTTTCCAAGGATAAGATTGGACAGTGTGGCAAACAGGGTGACTGATTAAGCAGACCTTTGGTTTGATCCAGCGAGGCTCTTACAGTATTTCACA
>NW_015249367.1:0-524 GCF_001447785.1 Gekko japonicus | reverse complement strand
TCCACGTCCGCTGCTCCATAGGCAGATCACCCGTCAAGTCTGACAAAAAATAACCTTATTGACATTAGTATCAGGATTCTTTTCTTCACCATCATTCCTACAAGATAAAGGATGACCAGTTTTGATATACAAATGAAGACAGAGTTCCCTAACCTTTCCACTATCTCCTTGTGCTTCACTGCAACCATTACCTCGAGCAGCGTGGATGCCATGTCTGCGTTCCCAAGCCTGGTCCTGCCTTCTGCTTCTCCAAAGTGAATAGATTCCAGACCCATAGGAAATAAACAGTCCCTCCAAACACTTCAGAACATTGGTGGGGGCTCCACATTGGTGGTATCTGGAACACCCAGAGTCTTGAGTGGGAAGGATCTCTGGTTGAGTCTTAGCTCTGTCCCAGAGTATGGTCCATTAATTCCTTTGTATCCTGCCCCAAAGGTAGACCCTGTTTTGGGTGAAATGAGATCAGACGTTTTAATGAATTGCATGTGAAGAGAAAGAATTGTAAAGACTGGAAGGGGAATGAT
>NW_015249366.1:0-524 GCF_001447785.1 Gekko japonicus | reverse complement strand
AACGTCTCCAAAAAGCACAGACCAGGTTCAAAATTAAAACTCACTTATGTGAGAATTCATTTTTCCCTTGGCAGCATATCATAAACGTTAATAAAATTGCCTTCCCTGGGGTGCTTTTTTAATGTTATAGTTTTTATGTGTACCGTGGACATTTGAGGATCAAGAATGCACAATTGTGGTGAATAGACATAAGGAAATTGGACTCCATTCCAAACTGACATGCGGTGGGGCTCTTGAAGACTTTGGCATATATCCTGTCACTCTACTTCGCAAAATTTGAAGGCTTTCCCCAGCCTGGGGTAGAACATATTTCAGTGAGAGAGGTGGAATGAGAGTCTGGAATGAGTGCCGGTAAACGGTATTTGGTTATGAGAAGCTAGGTAACTTTTTAAAAGAGAAACATTTCATAGAAATCTGAAGTCTTGTGGATTTTAGGATACATCTATAAACAGTTTGAGGTGGGTCAGGAGATTGGATACTGATTTACATATGTTACTTATAGTTTGCTTTCTCACAGAGACTCA
>NW_015249365.1:0-524 GCF_001447785.1 Gekko japonicus | reverse complement strand
AAAAACTGAAGTTGACCTACCGATTCCAAAATGTTTTTGGCTATTATGTCCAGCTAAACACTAACCCATTCTCTCCCTCCACTCCATTAAAAAAAACAGTTTTTTAAAAAGTCTTGTAACAATTTCATAGCCTAGGAAAGTCTTTATAGGCCCCTCTTGCTTTCTTCACAATTGAAGTGCTCGATCCCTGGAGTACTTCAAAGATCAATGTGAACAAGAGTAGTTAGCGGATATAAACACAGAGAAAGATCTATCATAACAAGCGATGACAGTCTGAGTGTATTCTACCCACTCTTATGTACACAGGTACAAGGAGGCTGGCTGACCTCCTGTCAACATCTCATCTAAGCAGTCATGCTTTTAAAGGCAGAACTCAGCACAGCCGTTGCTGAGATGGAACCATTTATTGGACATTCATCCTTCTTGCCTCCAACAACCCCTGTCAATGGGTGCAGTAAAAAAACCCAACCCAAAGAAATTAAAGTTAAAAAAAATTGAATAACAACAACAACAACAATAATAAT
>NW_015249364.1:0-524 GCF_001447785.1 Gekko japonicus | reverse complement strand
AGATTTACTTGCTGTTGAACCTGACAAGTAGATCCATACAGATTCTAGTAGGTAGTGAAATGGCCAAAAAACTAACCACTCACAGCTCCAGCCACATTTTTTCTGTCACAAAATGGCCAAAAGTGAGTTGTATGATTCCCATCTTTATAGTTTTGTTGCGGTTAGGTGGATGTTGACCTAACCATGTAAGTTGCCCTCGTCTTTCTGAAGGTGTGCATAATGAATACATACCACTGAGTTGTCAGCTGAACAGGAGTTAGCGCAATCACAAGCTAAATTCTGTATTAATCCACTTAATACACATTTTTCACCCTACCAATTTGATGAAGGCTCCAGAAGATACATTCTGAGCATAGAGCATATGCTTCAGAGTCTCTGATGATACTACATATAGTATAGTGAGCTTCAAAAATCTTGAAAAGTGGGGACATGGGCCCCCCAGTATCACATGCACCATGACATCACTTCTGGGAAAAATAGGAAGTGATACCATGGCACTCTAGGAATTGCTTGAAACTCTATGG
>NW_015249363.1:0-524 GCF_001447785.1 Gekko japonicus | reverse complement strand
CTTCCCTGTTTCCGGGAATTCTCTTGCTGCGCCACAAGAGGGAGCAGACTGTGTCTTTGCTCTTCGGACTGCAAATACCTCTGCGGAAAGGAAAGAAAGCGGTGGAGGAGTACAAATGCGGAAGTGAGGAGACCCGTTTGTGCAGAAAACATCTTGGTCAGCTGCACGCTTGCCCTCTGTTTTGCAGAGAAAACTCTAACCTCCAAATGTCCTGAGCCACGGTTCCATCTATTTACACACTACCTTTGCTTATGGGGGCTGAAGAATTGAGTAGTTTGTTTTCCAAATTATATATGTGTCTCTATATTTTGATGCAACATGGATAATGGAGGCCAAGGGGGAGGTTTCAGACTCCTGAGGCAGCCATTTTGTGGTTGCGCTAGGGTTGCCAGACCCTGGTCCGGGCAGGGGTTCCCCCGATTTTTGGGGCTTTAGCCCACCACTGGCCAGCTGGCCGGTGGGGGCAGCCCCACCTCTGAACAGCCTTCTTGTACAGCAATGTCCCCAATGCAATGACATCACAT
>NW_015249362.1:0-524 GCF_001447785.1 Gekko japonicus | reverse complement strand
TCAAGCAAATCAAAAGCGGTTGCCGCATTTGGCATCTCCTTCCCCACATCTCTGCAGGCCGTTTGGCAGCCGAGCCGTCATCTGCGTTTGGGGGATTGGCAGCTTGTTTATCGTAGTGCCCCTCACACCAAAGTGCACTTCAGTTCTCTTTGCCAGCAGCCCTGGACTTATTCAGGCTGCCAGCTCACTGATGGATAGCGTCAGATGAGTGGCTCCCAGACAGCAGCGGGAGAAGTCCGGGACCTCGACGGTGGTGGATGTTATTCCATTGTCCTGCGTCGGATGGCAGCCAGTGGGGATTTTTAATGGAATCTGCCAAATTACCGCAGTTGCCAGTAAACTTTCAAGTACTTGTTAGAGAAAGAGATACAGATGCCGGTGCCCGGTGGGCGGGTGTTGTGTAATTGGGCAAATGATTCATTTGTTGAGGTTCTGTGTGGAGGTGCCAAGCCAATGTCTGTGTTGTTCTTTTGGTCCCCAGCTGTTTTCTCGGATGGGCGGACCCACCCGAGTCTGCTCAGATA
>NW_015249361.1:0-524 GCF_001447785.1 Gekko japonicus | reverse complement strand
CTCCCAGATTAGAGTCTGTGCTCCTAGCAGGATCCATGTTCCAGTTCCCACTCTGCCATGAAGCATGCTGAGTGGTATGGGCCTGTCACTGCAGGTCCAACTTCAATGGCACAATGCCCAATTGTTCAGCTTTCATCCTTTTGGCACACCCGTCCACCCCCAGTTCACACACACTCTTCTTGGTACTTACGCTGGTCTAAATATGGAGCAGCGGTCAAACCTAACTGTTTTGACCCTGGACTCTGCTTCAGCCTGAGGGGACAAATAAAATGAAACATAAGGTGTCAGTTCTCAAACATACCCACTGCGAATTCCATTTTGTTCCATGCTCAGAGTTACAGGCCCCAGATAGTGGGCTGGTGTACAAATTCATTAGGGGCTAAAGTCCTCCAAAATCAAAGTCCTCCAAAATCAAAGAGCCTAGAGTGCTCACCCCCAGAAGAATGCATGGTATCACAGTTAAGAGCCAGAGCACAGGAGATCCGATAAGAACATAAGGTTGTACTTTTATCCCTTGATGATGT
>NW_015249360.1:0-524 GCF_001447785.1 Gekko japonicus | reverse complement strand
CCTTTTAACTCCAGATCTTCAGCCAGATGGGATGGGTTGGTGATGGGTGCGCGACGCTTGCCAGATATGCCTGTTTGATCGCACCCGTAAAACCCGCCCGGCATCCGTGACTATCCTGTGGCAACTTCTGTGTGTGATCGGGGCCAAAGAATGACAGACGGGAGACTTGGGAAGTGTGGACCAGGGAGTCAAAGGTGCACAGAATTGCTAGGTTTGGGCAATGAGAGAGGTCTTTCTTAAAGGAAGAATTCAGCCAGTTCTTGTTTCTACCAATCACTGCAGCACTGTGACTGAACAAGCTTAAGGAGGCAGCACACACAAAGTGGTAAGAGTGGAATACTGATTTGAACTGGTCACATAATTCTTGGATTGCCGCATTGAGTACCACAAAGCTGCAGATAAAAACTGTGCCCAGAAATTCAGCTATAAGAATGAATTTAGGCTATCTGTACCATGGGCTCGTTCCTGGACTTCATTTCACTGGTATTAACACAAATCATGCGAAATGTTGGCCTGGATGA
Organism: Gekko japonicus; assembly: GCF_001447785.1. Taxonomy (NCBI): domain Eukaryota; kingdom Metazoa; phylum Chordata; class Lepidosauria; order Squamata; family Gekkonidae; genus Gekko; species Gekko japonicus. Next base: position 3 of record NW_015249360.1, on the reverse strand, counting down.
ATC
>NW_015249359.1:0-524 GCF_001447785.1 Gekko japonicus | reverse complement strand
CGAGCGAGGGAACTTTTACCTTTACCTATGAAGAAGCTGGCATTTTCACATGTGAAAAGCCAAACTCAGTTACTCTTACCTGCTCTCGATAATACCTTCTAAAGGCAAAGGAACCGACCGATCTGAAGCCTTCCATTCACACTATCCCAAGAGTGAGCATGGCTTAAATGAGATTTCAACTGGACCTGTGCAGCACACTCTGGCAAAATTAGGTACGACACCCATTTTCTGGAAATGCTGAGACGATTAGACCTGGGTACTTAATTTCAGAGCCAGTCCCTAGTTGCCCTCTGTTTGCTATCTTGCACATTCTCATTTTGATCTGGACAGGGGTTCTAACTCGTTAATGTGCTTGATCTGTTTATTTAAGAAAGACTCTCTTGTTATAGAGTGACAATAGTTTCATTTCCAAAGCTTTGTAGATCCACAAACTCCATTACTAAACTCAGTAATTTATTTATTTATGTAAAATGGAAATATACATAGTACGTACTACACTATATTTCCCATAAAAGTCCATTTCC
>NW_015249358.1:0-524 GCF_001447785.1 Gekko japonicus | reverse complement strand
CCTGACTTTCCCGAAAGTGGCAACCCTGACATACTTCTGCCTAATTGTTCTTACTGCATAGGTACTTCACAAGGGTTGCTACCAACTTGTTCAAGGACACTACCTTCTAATATTCTGCAATGACAATGCAGAGATAGTATAGTCCCTATAGTGCCTATGGAACATATCCACAAGTTGCCAAAAACAAATTACAAAAGGGTTCCTCCCATCACCCCTCCCCAATTTCACTGTATTTTGCTCCTTATTATGGAACAAAGAAACTAGTTGTCATCTGAGTGCACCGCACTACCTCTGTGACATCTGAACAAATTCAAATATACATTTGTAGCCAGAAGTATTCAACAATGCTCTACTCAGTCACTTCAGAGAGCTCAACAATTTCTAACTGGCATATTTATAGTCAGTAACAGATATACGAGCCAAGGAATTAAGAATATCCTTCAACATTTCTGAATGTTTTCTTCTTATAGTAAAACTAAATGTCATACTTGATGTGGGGGTACCACCAAAAACATCAGGCCCAC
>NW_015249357.1:0-524 GCF_001447785.1 Gekko japonicus | reverse complement strand
AGCTAATCCTGTATTTTTGTCTGTAGGTGATTAAAAATCCAGTGACTGATCACCTTCCCGTGGGCTGCATGAAGATAGGCACGTCTTTTTCTGTCCCTGCCGTGACAAATGTTCGTGACCTGGTCCCTGCCACAGACCCTGTAGCCATCGTTGTGGGAGCTTTTGCCCACGGCTCGGTAAGGAGAACATATACGCCCACCAGGTCTGTTTCAGATGCTTGTTGGGAGGTAGTTGATGTTACCGTGTGGGCTATATTTCCAAGGCACTTTCCCTAGCAACGTCTCACCTTGCCTGGCTTTCTGTAATACAGGCAACCACTGGCTTGCTGTACAGGGCTTTTGTAAAACTGAGTGGCTCTAATTTGTTTTTACTGAAAGACATTATTTCTCACCTAGCTCTCAGCCTACCCTGGTGGGAGGGTGGGTGTACAGAACAAAGGCAGTCAACTCATGATGTAGATGACTATCCATCTAGAATCAGACTGGTGAAAAACTTGAGTGTCATAGCAACAAACCACTTTCCCT
>NW_015249356.1:0-524 GCF_001447785.1 Gekko japonicus | reverse complement strand
CTTCTCCTGTGCGGCTGTCGTTTGAAAACATATGCAGTAGCAGTGAAGGCAGCTTTCTTCTCTGCCACCGTTGTGCCAGCAGAATCCCATCCAGCTCACTTGCTCAAGATGGTCTGGGATCAATTAACACCTAGAGGTGAACCCCAAGAGAAGGAGAATTTAGTGGATCACTGTTACACTGTGGCTAGATTCTTGGCTGATAAAATTCTCTCTCATCCAGTCTGACCTGGAGATCAAGTTTAATGCAGATCCTTAGTTTTGAGTATCGGAAGCATCCTCTTGTCAATATTGCATGGGCAGTTTTGGGTTGTTCTCCCTGACCAACGTGAGTAGGGTTCTTGGAACTGTGAACACCACTGTGAAACGTGGCAGTGACTGCCTTGGTGTCATGGGCCAATGCACCTCCCAGGGCCTTGCTGTGAAGCCCTCCTTTTGCTAGTCTCAGACCACACAGGGGGAGGGTGGTTACTCATCACCCATAACCTTCTTCTCAGACCTGGGCTGCTTCTCGCTGTATTGGAGGA
>NW_015249355.1:0-524 GCF_001447785.1 Gekko japonicus | reverse complement strand
ACACACACACACCAATTTCATGCCAGTTGTCAATGCTGGGCTGGCAGCCCTAGCCTTTCTGGTATTCTCAGGTACATTGTTCCATGGGATCACTGCTGAAAAGACCCATGACAAAACAGAAGCAGATTTATTCAGCCTTATTGCACTGGTGGTGGGGATATCTCTCGAAAGAATCCAGGTTGAGTCAAAAGGCCATGTTCATTCTATTACCTCAATTTAACAGGCATAATTTCTGTCCTCACCATCACTAAGGATTTGCCTGCATTTCTCATACTGAGACAAAAATAGAAAGAAGGAATGAGAAGGACTCTGGGCCCCTCTTTCAAGATCAATGAAATAGCAGCCCTGGCACTGGTTATTTATGCAAAAGCTACAACGCTGGACCTGTTGTTTTCCTTCCCAGAGTGCCTCTGTTCAACAAACACAGAAACTATGGCTGTGCCAGCACAAGCCAAGCCTGGACAAATTCTGGGACATCCCCTCATGACTTTCACTAGACCCAGGGGCGGATTAACCATTAAGCA
>NW_015249354.1:0-524 GCF_001447785.1 Gekko japonicus | reverse complement strand
TTAGTTAATTTCAGAGCAGGTTAAAGAGGTTCCACCACCACCCTCTTCAGATTCTCACCACTCTGCGCTTTGTGCAAACATTTTCTTTTTCCAATCCTTCAACTTGACTAAAGCAAATAAAATTTCTGGCCCGCAGTTGCGTTGGGTGATTGCTTTGATGCTGAGGACCCGTATCGGAGGTCCAACGCTGTATTAAAGTTTAACTAGTAACTCCGAGGGTTACCCAACTTGACCGCCCGGAAGTTCCAAGAAAACTCACCAAACTGACTGCCCGGCAGTTCTAAGAAAAGACCTAACAGAATGTTTGACTTCCAGTTTTTTCTCCTTAGATGTTTTGCGTGGTCTGACCACAGGGTAATTCCGTGCAGTTACCGACAACACAGCCTTACAGGCTATATTCAGTGTTGCCCTTCTACGCCTGGGGTCCCCCAACATGGTGACCCTGGGCACCCTGATGTACACTGACACCTTTCCTGGCAGTTTTTAGAAAGTTTTTAGAAAGTGGGTGGGGCTCTTGCTCAGCA
>NW_015249353.1:0-524 GCF_001447785.1 Gekko japonicus | reverse complement strand
ATGCACATATGAAAAATACAAAAAAAATGTAAGACATAGAGTTATGGAGAAACATGTAGTTTGAGACTAGGTGTAAATATAGCACAACAAGACCAATGTTTTTACACCTGACAGGTCCAAACTCCATGTTGCATTTTGGGTCCAACTTTCCTGTACCTGACTTGCTTTCACCACAGCTTCACAGAAGCTGCAAACATCAGCATTTTGAAGATTCACAGAGGTCCAGTTTGGTTCGAGACCGTGGTGTGGGGGAGGAGGGCTCCTGCCTTCTCCCCCACTTGTTTTCCCAGGCTGAAATGTTCCAGGAGGGAGTTTCCCCCCATTTTGGAGGAGCAATTGCAGTATGTTATCTGTCTTGTCCCTCCTCAACCAAGTTCCAGTCCAGAAATAGCACAGCTGGCAGAAAAGCCCTTAGGGAGGGAGGCTACATAGAAGTGCAGGGAAGGTCTGACTCCTTTCTGCTATAAAACTTGGGCCCCACCTCTTGCTTTATATAGGACCAAGTAAAACACTAAATCACTGTG
>NW_015249352.1:0-524 GCF_001447785.1 Gekko japonicus | reverse complement strand
GGCTCTGCCTCCTGTGGCAGCCATTCTGTAGCTGTGCCCACCACGCCCTGTCAGAACTCCAAAGGGGCCCACAGGTGTTAAAATGTTGGGGGTCTGTGCTCTAAGGCCTGCAGTGAGAACAGCATGTGCTCAGATCCTTCCCACCCCACCCCCCACGGTTTCTTCTGTTTCCCGTCTCCTCTGCCAGAGAATGTGGGGTCTGGTTGTCCCTTGGAGGCTTCCATGAGAGAGGCAGCGACTGGGAGAGCACGCACCGGATCTACAACTGCCATCTGCTCCTGGACACCAAAGGTGAGAAGGCTTCCTTGGTACTGGATCCTTTTCCCCCAAGTTGGTCAAGTCTTCTTAAGCCTACATTTCTGGAATGTGGGACCAGTGTTTCCTCTCTAAACTTCCTGTGTCTTCCTTTTGTCCTTCTCCAGAATCTTCTCCCAGTACTGCACACATGCACCTCTTTGCTGTGTACCTAAGGAACTGGGTCTTGGGGCACTTATCCAATACTGGCATTAGAGGGAAACCAGAGT
>NW_015249351.1:0-524 GCF_001447785.1 Gekko japonicus | reverse complement strand
GAATGGCAAGCCTAGCTGGGTGTACAATATTATTTTTTGCATCTGACAATAAGAGCTAGCTAAACAAGATTATTAGTTAGTAAAATGCATAGACTCCATCCATTACTCCAAAGAGATCCTCAGAAGACAATTTTTTCCCTGATTGTAGCATAGTGCACAGTCTTCTGCTGCTCCCAGATTTTGTTGATTGAGGGCCTAAGTTAGTAGAAAACCTTTGATTTCTAAAAATTTAATTTAGCCCCTGCCTATAAATACACCAAGTTACTAGTCCCCAATTGTTTTTATTATACCACTTTTCACATATCTATGATAGTCATCTGTGGCCTACAAGATAAAAAATAGCCAATTTTTATAAAGCTTTTTTGGCTAGTTGCCTAAAGTTAATTGCTATTAGTTATTACAGTTGGCTGGCTATTTTCGGTATCAAAATTCTTTCATATGTTTAATACTACATTAAAACTTGACAAGCCTCTGAGAGGGTAACTAGTTATTATTTGTGTGATTGAAAACAGTACAATTTTTAA
>NW_015249350.1:0-524 GCF_001447785.1 Gekko japonicus | reverse complement strand
CAGAGTGACAAGAGGACCTGGCAACCCTAGTTTCAGATGCTATGTAATAACTTATATAGCAGCAAATGAGGGCCTGATATCATGTATACACTCAACAGGATGCCAATTCTGGGTCGCCAATGAGTGTACCTGTCTGGAACACATGTTGTAAACACATGTGTCACATTAACACTTTCTTGAATGTTTAGATGTTTACTTAAAACATCTTGTTTAACACCTAAAAATATAATCCTTGAATCATCCCTCAGTTGATGCAATGCTTTGTCTGTGGTGTTTGAATTGTGATAGGTGTTTCACTCATGCGCATCATCATTTGAAGTTGAAACTGCAGTTATTGGGTGAAAAATTGAGTGAACAACCCAAAAATGTAGAGGAGGCATCACCACCCAACATTTGCCCGTGGACTTCAGAAGGACTACACGGAAGATGAGTTTAGGTTCAACGAGGTCGCAACTTCATTGAAAGAACTGCAGCACACCTCGGTCATACCCCTGGCACGTTATAAAATTCTGGGACAAAGAAGT
>NW_015249349.1:0-524 GCF_001447785.1 Gekko japonicus | reverse complement strand
GCCTGGGACCTTCTGCATGAAAAACCTGATGCTCAACCATTGAGCAACACCCTAGTGCCTTTATTTTAATACCTCTGGAAAGACTTTATGCTGCTGTCAGGTGGTAGGGATATGCTACAATGATTTATCTATCTTGAGCCATTTCTGTTTTGCTTCTCCAGAAAAAATTGTCTGAAGCAGTTTACAGACCATAAAAATACAATGCAGCTAAAAAATGAACAATAAAATCATTGTGTTTTCTGTAATTCCCCCTAACACCAATTCTGACTACTATAAATTAAACATTTTTCTAAGACAACAGGATTGGCAGGCGGGCTCTCTTGGCCCATTCCCCTACTATTGGGGATGGTTGGTGGTCTTCTGTCACAGTAGCAATGGTGAAAGATGGAGACCTGACTTTATATTCCTCTTCCACATATACTTCTTTTCTCAGCTTGCCGAGGAATGGGAATGTAAAAGCATTGTTATACAAAAAGCATTAAAACAGATATAAAATGCATTAAAACCAATGTGTGCTCTCATGC